>NW_019385100.1:230084-353530 GCF_000671375.1 Centruroides sculpturatus
AAAGTATTTTTCTGAGGTCTGTCTTATCAGGTAAATTACTGTACACAGTGTATTCATTAATTTTCATTTTCATGTAGTAAAGGCTCTATGCCTTCATAAAGGACGTACTTTTCCTTTGTTTAAGGGTATTTGGGCAGTTTATTCTCTGTTATATTCTGTACAAGTAAATACTGTACAAGTACAGTACAGTATTTTCTGAGGAAATACTCGTACTTATTTTTTTAACCCCATTCCCGATAACTCGGCATTTTCACAAACTCGGCCACCCTTCGGTCCACATTAGGTCGAGTTTTCGAGGTTCTACTGTATTTGAAAATATTTTCTTTCCACTCAAAAATAAAGTATGAATAAAGGTTTACGGCTTTGTGAAACTTTTTTGAGTTTATGCCGTTGAAATAAATAAATAATAAAAAAATTAAAACATTTGTCGGTTTTGTTTACATGTTTATTGGGCCGCATTGGAACTTGCCTTGGGCCACATGCGGCCCGCGGGCCGCGAGTTGGACACCCCTGATCTACACAGATGGGTCCAAAAGCCCCTTCATGTCAGCTCAAGTATCTGTATCTTCCTCAAAACTGACATATTTTGCCTAGAATATGTTAGCTTGGAGGAAGATACAGATACTTAGGAAGATGCATGCCTTCATCTATCAAGCTGAAGAAAATACTGTTCTATCAAAATGTGGGCCACTTCACTACCAAACAAAACTCTATCAATATTTACAGTGATTCTCAATCTGTCCTAAAAACTCTATTAAATCCCAATTGGAATAGCGTTAAAATCACATATATCCAATACATATTTAAAATCTTGTAAATATTTAAAATCTTTGAGGCTAAGTCAGCTGCAAAGGATACTGACTTGGACTACACTCACATACCTCTCTCACGTAGCAGCCTTAAAATTTTATTTATGACAAAGTTATGCATAAGTGGAATCAACAAAGGTTGAGCAGTAAAACTTGTAGAATAACAAGACTTTATTATCCTAGCGTTGAATGCATGTTCTCATCACCACTTAGAAGTTTAACGTTTGTTACTACTCAACTACTTACTGAGCATGATAATTTTAGAAGCTTCCTGGTGATGTATAACCGGGCAGAAACTGCCTCTTGCTTTTGCTTTACAGTAAACTTAGACACCGTCGACCATATGATCTATCATTGTCCAATTTACGATCAAGATAGACTTATTCTGAAATTATAAATTTTTACGCTTGGTTTCAGGATGCCATGTCCACTCGATAAGCTTGCTCAGAAGCCACTGTTTGATGCTTTTTACAATTATGTTCAAAATATATGGAAGAAAAGACTATTTCTAATTTCTAATTTCTAGTTTTACATTTTAGTTTTCACTAAAACCGAATTTTACGTTTACTTTGTATCATGTGTGACCATAGGGTCGGTATCTCTTTGATACCACGTCAGGATGACACCACTGTATCCTTCGGTCGATACAGAGACCACAAGTTCGCGCGAGCGGATAGGTATGAGGGTTGGATCCGGAATGGAGAAACCGAGAGAAAAACGGAAGAAACTGCACTCCAGAAGTTTTAAACATAAAAACCGTTTATTTATATATAATCTAAATTTGGTTTACATCAGCGAATAAAATGCGAACATAACCTACATGAGTCGGGTTCAGTTATTATTCAATTTTTTGTTCAAATTAACTACCGGGTGCGCGTTTTGTTTACGCGGAGAGAGAGTGTACAATAGTGCGCGGGCAGGATAAATACCTTAGGTTATATAGGAGATCAAGTCCAGCACAAAAATAAAGGTCCAATAATTCTTTTTAGGTGAACAGTTCTTTTCAGGTGAGTAGAAAAATTTCAGTTGAGGTCTTGTAGTCTTGTAGGCGAGGAGGAGGTTCAGATTCTCGGCGGGTGGTAGACGATCGGAGCGCACACACAGATACCAATAATAACTTCCACCCTTCTCATCGTGTCTGTCCCTTTTATATCAAAACCTCATTTCCGAACCTTTCTCCGATTTCGTCAGCGATGACGATCTTCTTGGTCCAATGAGGGGACGGGTGACACAATCGTAACACAGAAATGTACTCATCTCAACAAGGAACCCAACTCGTGGGAATGGAGTTTTTATTGAATTTATTTTTCCTTTTTCTCTTTTAATTTTCTGTTTTCTCGTTCCGTCTTTATAAAGTTTATTAAACAAAAATTTTAGTTTAAACACAAAATTTCTGGTCCTCACACATGTATTTTTCTTTACGTATTCTTAGCGTTATCCAACCATAGGAGTGGTGAACTTATTCTAATATAAAAAAAGAGGGAGAAACCACCGAACGGCCTTTCTCCCATAATAAAAAATGCGTCTGCTCTTGTTATTATTCTATCACGTCACACGAGATGGAGTTAGTACAAAGAGCGTTCTTAATAGAAACCGCCAAATTGAAGCCAAATTCAAAACTCCACCACTCAACGAGATTAAAAAATAATACTAAGAATATTACGTAAGACAAGATCTATTACCCCTACTTCTGAGTAGGAAATCCTTGACCCCACCAACCCCAAAATACCTCATGTAATTTATGGACGGCCCCTATGGGTATTCGCAGTGGCGGCACATTTCAAAAATATCGGGGAACACTAAAGTGCCGCGGCACAATAATGGAGAACAACTGTTTTAAAACAATAGCATATATAAATGGAAAAACCGACCAATTACAAATATTTTAGAATTATACAATTGCTTACTTTTATTTTCAAGACATCTATACCTGTTAATTAACGCTCAATCGGAGGACTGGTGGATTTTGTGTTCACTATATTTTTAAAAACGCTGTCGCAACTGGTAGCAAAGTATAAAATTTATAACACATCGATTTTATTGAACGCGATCACATTGTAACACTTTTCTAGATGTGTCACAGCTGAGACAGCTGAATTATACGACCACGTTTGTTATAGGGTTGAAGTGTATATCAAAGTATTCGTAAATATTTTTTCTCTAGGTTTAGAGTCCATTTACACCCAACAATGACGTGCTGGCACAGTGCAGTGAATTTTTGCCTGTGGGAAATCGTTGATCTAGTTTTAAACTACCCTGTCCAGAGTCGTCTGTCACAGTGCTGTGCAGTGGCAGTGGCGTGACCGTACCATGAAAGTACATTTGACGGAAACGATATTTTTTCACTAACGGTAAATTTTGTTTTCCAATGGATGACGAACATTTAATTGAAATGGTGCATCAACATCCTGTTCTATTTGATTTATCTCATTCGAAATACATGGACATTAAGTACAAAATGAATATTTTCTTTGTTTTGTTTAATAAAATATGAAATGCATGTTGGGACATTCGAAAATATTCAAAAAATATAGATTCGTCATCTCAATTTTTTATAAAGAGTATGAAACTCCCATTCTGTTGATATTTTTTGTCCATGCTTAATGTAGCCTATCCACTTGCGGCGCTTTCTTGATCGCATTTCTTTTTTCTTCTTCATCCAAACATATAGCTATCATAGTCAATTCATCCTCAGAAAAGTCTATGACCACACACTAACAGCACGGTCACGTCACTGTTGTCTGTAAATACTCGTCACTGTGCCGTGCTCGACGTCACAAAGATTTGTTGAAATGTAAACTGCAATTTACATTAATAATTATTAAATTATGTAATTTGTATCAATATAAGACCTTATAAATTGTTAATAAAGAAGACTTTTTCCGCAGTTCATAATCACATCTCCAGTAATTCTTATACATCTCTCTATAAAGTTGCATAATATTTATTAATATTATTGTATTGGCTGTTGTTTAAACTCCGGCTCCTATTGTAATTTTAATTACCTGTTTAATTAATTAATTAATTGATCAATATTATATACTTTTACTAATATCCTTATGCAGTATCGGAATACCTACACTTTTCGGCTTTTAAAAATTTTATTTTAGATTTCATTATAAGTTATTTTCGAAAATATAATAGAAATTTTACTAAACAAATGCGTTTTTTATAATCATTTAAAACAAAGTAATTATTATACGAATAAATAGGTTTAATCACAAAATACGTAAACGAAACAAAGGTTAATAAATCCGATTTCTAGAGAATGAAAAAGAGAATGAAACGTCGTCCATTTTGCATTGTCATTGACTTGATGAGTCACTAAAATGCAATATCAACGCTGTATACACAACCGGTTTTGAGGAATTGTCACATCCACAGGTTCCAAAAATAAATTATAACTAAAATATTGGTGATGTCGGAATAAATTTACATTATGAGTAACAAAAATTGAATAGTTTTTACCTTGTAGCATTAACAGTAAACAAATTCCAGGGTGAGACGTTCAAAATAATAGGCTCGGATTTAAGAAAATACTGCTTTTCACAGGGGCAATTATATCTTTCTTTTCTCTGTAAACATTCCAAGTCAGTTGAGAATTTCAATATAGAATTTCCACGGACAATTATATTTCGGTCTTTCTAGGTCTGAAAATACTGGTGACTGGTGACTGGTGACTGGTGACTGGTGACTGGTGACTGGAAATACCTCGCAATAATTTTATTTACCGCGCAGGCGAGCATGCGCACTGATTTGAACTGTTGTTTACTGATTTATCACTGTCATGCGACATGATACGTATGTGAGAATCAGTTTTTTGTAATTTTTGTTAAAGTAAGAATGTTAAGAAAAATCAGTCATCGTAGTAGTGGACAAATGTATGTTCTGCCCCACAAATTTAAGATCTTAAAAATTAAATGAATTTAATCAAAATCAATAGTAAAAATCATAAAATCAATAGTAAAATTAACTAAATTTAAAAACTGTTGAAATCTCATTGATTTATTATAAAATTCACTAAATTTAAAAAACTGTTGAAAATCTCACTGATTTTTTACAAAATTCACTAAATTTAATCACACTGATTTATTTAAAACCAGTTTAAGAAAAGAAAATATAAAAAAAAGTCAATAATATGAGCTTTATACTTATTTCCACAATCTCATTGATTTATTTAAAGAAAAGCAAATATAAAAAAAGTTAAACAAACTCAATAATATGAGCTTTATACATTTTCCCACAATTTTTCATACCCCTGTAAACAAATTTAAAATTACTCATCTTGTCTAAATCTTCATCCCTTAATTTTTTATTAAATCGATCAGGTAGAAAAACTTGAAATTCTTTACCCTCAAGAACTACTATTTTTTTTATCACCAAAGCGAGTGTATATTGTTTTAATATAATCAATAGAATATTCGTAATCAATTTCCAACTCGTTTAATTTCTTTGTTGGAATATTTTGAAGTTTACCAATATTGTTTAGTTTCTTCTTTGTTTCCATTTATATAGGAAAAAAATTAATCTTTATAATTTATAAATATTGAGATAGTATATTTTAAAATGTTTTGTAAGAAATTCTCAACATCATCTGTTTCCTCATGTGCTGGATTTTTTTCTGTAGTTTTAACTGTAATTATATCTCTTACATTGAATGGAATAGTTTCATTTATGACTATATAAGTTTCTTCTTTCTCTTTTTTTAAAGAAAATGCTAATTTTTCATTGATAAATATACCCACAGATAAACAAGATATTGCTAAATTACATGTAAAATAAATCTTACTAATGAAACCATTAGATTCTAACACATTTTCCATCATAATTTTTTATATCACTATCATCAATAGGAAGATCGCCTAAGGTTAAATAAAATTCTTTATCTTCAGCTGGTTTAGGTAAATACAGAAAACCTCTTAAGATGAAAGAATGGTTAATTTTGAGAGAATGGTTAATTTTGAAATAATTTTCGACATATGATTTTGTAACTGCATCCGTGTCATTAATTGGATTTTTTAAATTAGTTATTTTTTTATTTTTTGCATCAAATACATCCTCATTATTTTTTGTTAAAGTATTATTCTCTAAATATCTTTTATTCACAACATTTTTGTCTTCCACTGGATCATCAACATTTCCAATTCTTTTATTTTTTGCATTGAAAGCACCATTATACATTTTAAGACATCTATTATCCAATGTCTGAAGTTTTTTACTCGTTTCTGTTATGAAATTATTAATGTTTAAATTTAATTCATTAATATTTTTTTCTGAATTAGTTTTATCCGTTATGTGATCTTCTTCTAATATTTTTAATTTATTAGCATTTTCTTTAGCAAAAGTTTGAAAATCATTATTTAATTCATTGATTATTTTTAATTTATTCTTTATTTATTCAATATATTATTTCTTCAATATATTATTTATTATTTATTATTCAATATATTATTTCAATAGATTATTTTTAATTTATTCTTTATTTATTCAATATATTCCTTAGTTGCAGCATCGTTTTTATCTATTGGATGTTTACAATATTTTAAGATCTTATTTTGCATATCATAATTTCCATCATATGTTAATTTGAAACCATTACCTGGAGGACCAGGAGGACCTTCTTTTACTTCATCGTAATAATTATAATATCGTTAATGTGATGAACTAATGAGGGTAATTCAATTTGTTCAATTAGTGTCTTTCCAATGTGTAATTCAGATCTGGAGAATAAATTTCCAGTATTTACCAAGGTTACGTTATCACTTCCAATCGAAGAACCATCCTGCTTCATAATTTTGAGTTCTGGACAGATATAACCACTGGAATATAAAATCATATCATTTACATCTTTAATATTAAATTCATATTTCGCAGATTCCTTTTCATCGACGGTAACTTTGTCTTCTCTATGCTGTTTGTACTCAAAACTTTCGATTTCATTGTTGTAATAATTAGGAAGAGTTAAATCCCAAATCTTTTCCATTTATTAGTATAAAAATTTCTTGAATCCTGTTCCATATAATCTTTGCTTAGTTATAATATTTTTTACTGTTTTCCACAGTCGGAGATTTTTTATGTAAAATACTCTCTAGTTTATTTTTAACAAACTGCTTCGTCTTATCCTCAACCATAGATTTTGCTTGGTTGCCTATTATTTTTAATAATTTCTTACCGGCTGTTTTAATTGCATCGATAAATATATTTCCACCATAATATTTTTTACTTCGAACAAACAGTCTATGTTTATTATAATTCATTTATTTAGTCTAAAATTAAACGAAAAACGACTCTCTATTTATTAAGATCAATTAAATTATCATCCTGATCAGTTATCCACATCCAAATTCTATAAATATAATGATTTCTATTAATGTCTGCAAATATGGGATTAATCTCTTCAATTTTTATCAAACTTCCAGGTGGATGAGATGGTGTAAAAGAATAAAGAATATCACTCGTGAAATCGTTGTACTCTACTCCACTAATTACATCACAATGAATATGAATATCATCGATTCCTTTTGAAATATTTGCTATGTATTTTCCTTTCTGTTCTTCTTCTTCATACATCTTTGGTTCGAAACCTAATATTTCGTGGAGTTTACCTTTACTCAGATCAATTTTATATCCTGGTTCTAAATGAATTATAAATCTCGTTGTTGCAAAATGAATTCCAGACTTTATAGGAGGTATTCCAAAGAATTTTACTAAAAAGTTATTTAGTTCTCGAAGAGTGTAATTTCCATTTTCTATCGTAACTTCATTCCACTTTGTTTTATCAAAATATCTAAAAGTATTATTATTAAATTTTTCATCGATATTATGCCAAGAAACCCACATAGACATTGATTTCAGAGCTAATTTCGAATTATTTACGGGTATCGGAGTTTTAATCTCGATTGTAAAGTCTTCTGATTTATCAGCATTTTTCGAATCTAAGACTATTAGTTTCATTTATATAAAACAAAATTCTCATTAAACTCGCTCGGTTCTTGCGTAAATGAGTATAAAACATCAATCGGAGATTTTCCTTTGTTTCTTTCTACAATGTATTTCATACAATAGTAACCACATCTAACAGACGTAGGATTCTGAAGAAAACTAGAGTTATATCCTATTTCTTTTTTAGATGTTTTTAAATATTTTATGATTTCTTTTGGAATTATCTCTCTTTTCAATCTTACATTTTTTAACTTAGGCCTATATTCTCCAAAAGGATCGAAGAATTCAACGAAGGGATATTTAGGATCATTATAATAACAAACCCAATGTGTACCATCTCCAGTTGAAATATCTAAATTAATTATACCGTTTTCAAATTCTCTAATTGTTTTCGGTAATAGATCAATCGTAAACACACCTCTAAAACCTTTTTCATTTTTTAAATTATTATTTATCGTCTCATTGGATATTCCCAATTCTGAATAACTCCTTTCCCTTTTAATTTGAAATTTGGCCATATCGGACCTAAAGGACCTTTCGTAAGAAGGAGACCACCGTTTTTTTTTTTTATTACATCTTGATCCAGTTACTTTATCTAAAGCTTTTTTAACCCCCCATCCTGCAGCACCCGATAAAGCTCCTGTAGCCAAAGTTGTTAGAATAGGAATTAAAAATGGTAAGAAGCCTCCATTCTTTTTTAATTGCGTTCTACTTATTTTTATTCTCTTTTATTTACCACAACAGACCAGACATCACACTCATTGACAAACACAATAAAATCACATACATTATAGACATAGCCATTCCAAACACTCACAATGTACAAAACATGTGCACTGAAAAAATTAGCAAGTACACAGAACTCTTCCAGGAAATAAGGCATCTGTGGAGGAATGAAAGGTTGCTTATTGTACCTGTCGATCTCTCCTGTACAAGTGTGATACCACACACACTACACAAAAGCCTGGGAACATTACAATTGAGTAGAAATACATACATCACACTACAGAAGGCCACTATATTGAATACATGCCATATTGTTAGGAAATTCCTGAATACAGACACTGACACACTTATTTAATTTTACTTTTGTTTTGGTTGCTATGCCTTGATTCTGGTCCGGCATAGTACATAGCCACCGGTGTCAAGAGTTACGTAACAATGGAATTGTTAAGAGAAAGCGATGTGCAAGACGCAGATGAAGCTTTTTC
The DNA here is from genome assembly GCF_000671375.1 of Centruroides sculpturatus. NCBI lineage: Eukaryota > Metazoa > Arthropoda > Arachnida > Scorpiones > Buthidae > Centruroides > Centruroides sculpturatus. The sequence goes on from NW_019385100.1 coordinate 239,047, forward strand.
GTTTTGCGGGAAATCGAACATATTTTTAGACCTATCTCTAATTAGTCTGGAAACAGGGGGACCCAATTCTTACGTTCTGTGAAAATGGGTAAGGTTGACTATAACGTAATAATTTTAAAATCTTCGCTATCGTTACTTTTGCTCGAGCAACGCTGGGCCTACCTGCTAGTAATAATAATAATCTTTATTAATCATAAAAGGCTTTTCGCCTGTTACAAAGGGGGTATTTTAATTCCACTTGTAATTATTTAACAAACAAGTAATTTTATATGTTTAAATTCTTTAACATATACTTTTCGCTTTGTTTACAATTTTTTAAACATACAAGGTATATTACAAAAAATTTCAATTTATACATTTTGTTTTTTTTCACAAACAATATCTCAATGTTTTTACTTTACAAGTAATATATTATCTTTCTGGAACATTATGTTATTGTTTAGTACTTTTTCTAGTACATAAATTATACCTCATTATGCGTATTTTATTTTTTGTTATTAAATTTTTTCGTTTTTTAAAAATTCCTGCGCATAATTATATAACTTATAGATTGTATCTATTTTTGCTCTATCAAAAACTTCATACATAGCTTTTTCGTTAGGACAACCTGCTAAAATGTACAGTACAGTACTGTGCTGTACATTTCAGTTTTTTGAATTAACTTTTTTGTTTCCTTACAATCACAGAATATATAAAACTTAGAATATTTTTACATCTTGGGCAAATAGATTGTGAAAATTCGATAAATTTATTATTAATAATTATCCAATTTTTATTTAATTTCAGTTGTATAAAAAATCTTTTGACGTTAAATGTAATTTAAATGTAATTATTCGTAAACATGTAATTACAGTATTATTAAATTGATAATCTAAAATTATTCTATACCAATCGGGTTTAGTTTTTTTTTGTTTTGTATATCATCTATATCTTGAGAAATAGAAATTTCCAATACCCTTTGTATCAACTGTTGACTTTGCTGTTCACTTGTATTCATTTAATCTATAAACAGTCCTGATTTGGCCTTGTTTGTACAATTAGAAACTTTTTTCTCTCCACTTTTTTCTTTATTATTTATACTTTCCAATGCTAATTGGACCGGAAAATGGTCTGATTCATCTACTTCTAATACTGTAAGCGACTTGCAATAGTCTAAAAGAAATTCAGAACAAATAACGTAGTCTATTATTGATTTACTTTTTGGGGAAGTAAAAGTATATTCTGCGGGGATGTCTCCCACCACCCTACCGTTCAACACTATTAGTTAGTTTTCCTATACAAATTCAAAAGGTTTCTTCCTTCTGTATTTATCAATTTATCTTTGGATATTCTCCTATTGTTAATATTTTCATTTCTCTGAAAACATTTTGTATCCATTTTCTCGCCAATGCGAGCGTCATAGACTTACAATATTAGCCCATCTTTCTGCGTAACCTTGGGCCTCACTTAATACTTCTTTTCTCTCTGAAGACGGGGAAGATAGAATAATAGTATCCCCAAGTACGAATTTTTCCAAGTTAGTTTCATATTATTTTTTAATTCTATTACTACACAAATAAATTTTTCAGTTATATAACTATTGAGAATCTCACCCAGGCTTTTCTTGGTCAACAGCAGTAATCCTTCCGAAGGACGCCCAAATTTACTTTTCCTTTGAGCACCACTAATTATTAATCTGTTTTCTTGCTCCAAGAGATTTTTTTATTCTTCAATTAAATTTGTCATCCAAAAAGTTTCCGTAAATCCAATTATAGTATTAGATTTTATGAATTCCTTTACTGAGATTTTGTGTATTTTCCCACGAAGACCTTGTATATTCCAAAAACCTATTTAAAAATATCTTTGTCTTTGTTAGTCTCACTTACAGTTTGATTTTCTTGTTTTCCTTTACTATATTCCAGTTCTACCAAACGTTTTTTTACAATTATTTCTATTCTCTTTTTCTTTATTTAAAGGATTTACAAGGTCTGTTCAAAAAGTATCGGACCTTTTTTTTCCGCGTAAACCAATGATGCGCGACAGGCCTCTTTCGGTGGAGTTGTAGAGGGGACAGTCATGCACAGCCCTGAATTTTTTCCCCCCTGCAGGAAGCGTAAGTCGTTGGCAATCGGCCTATGAGTGAGGTCATGTAGTGCGCTCTCGTCGGATTTCACTAAGCTGGAAAAAGACTGAACAACGTGAGCAGTGATATTACATCAAATTTTGCCAAAACCCTTGGCGATACCCAAGCGTAAACCATTCGCAAGATTCAGCAGACTATCGGGGACGATCCTTGTATATCTAAAACAGTACGGTTCCTATGCCATCATGTTCTAAATTTATTGTCTGTCTATTTCTAAAAAAACGATCCATTTGTATAATATTGTTTGAATTAATATCATATGTGTATATTATATTATCCTTAATATAATAATCATCTCTTACTAATATTTTATTTTCACTAGTTTTTTCCCTTTTAATCCTATCCTATAGATTTTTCCTTCTAATTCTTGATCTTAGACACATGTCAGTTGTAAATATTATTTTTTCCCCTCACTTTCATTAACAATTTTTGATTTCGATGCCCAGAATTTCTTGAGAACTAAATTTCTATCTTTTACGGATTCCAGAATAACTTTTACTATAAGGTTATTTTTACTCTTTTTTAATTGAATAATCCCTTCAGTTTCTATATTATTTATTCCTAATTCTTCATTAATAAATTGTTTAATTTCTTGAGCAACATCCGATGTTTTAAACGGATAGTTTAAAATTATAATATTCTTATTAGTAGACTCATTTATCATTTTATCAAATTCGAATTCTAACATACCTTTTAAATATTTGTTGTTTTTGGAAGTTTCTTCCAGTTTCTGTATCTTGTGACAGATTATCTTCATATCTTCCTTATAACTATTACTCTCTTCTTTCATCTTATTAACTTCAGCTTTTACTGATTGAATTTCTAAGTTTAACTGGCAAAATTTTTCCTGAATCAATTCGTATATAGATTTTAGTGTATATTGCGATTCGTCAATATCTTGATCTTCGAGTTCTGTTGTTGGTTCAAAGTAGTCTCATATTTTTTAATTTCTCGTATTCCCACTATTTCTTTCATCCTCTTCTTCAATTTGGTATTCCTCACTTAAAAATTCTACTAATTGGTTTTCTCTTTCTACGTCCTTGAAACTTTCCTTGCGAGATCTACCCCGCTTCCTTTTTTTGCATATTTAACTGGCTTCATCCAAGTGGTAAGCGGGGAAGAGGGCCAGGGTTTGTTTCATTTCCAGTAATTATTAACAATATTTTAATCAGTTCCAAGGCTAACCTAGTTTCGACAACTGCAATCTGAACATACTACAATGAATAATTTTTAATTTTTTCCATTCCACACTTGTTCCACTAGCTTCTCGAAAAAAGTCCCTCACACGTTTGACAGTTAGAAGGCCTCCATTTTATGTTGAATAATTACTAGCCAAAATCTATAACTTATATATATAAATAAGTTCTTGTTGGCTTGTCCTTTATACAGACAAATCTCTGTGCAAATTTTTATTCTTAAACCGACTTGGACCAAAGTTTGTATCAGTATTACTTAGATCCTAGAATCGACACTAAGGAGAGAGCCAGTGGGGTTTTCGATTCGAACTAAACTTGAGCTCGTAGCCCTAAATACAAAAGCTCCTTGTCCAGATAATAGAACCCACTTCTCATGCGTTTCCGAAAAACAAAAAATTAAAAATCGTAATGTCATTTTCTGTTTATCGAAAACGAAGTCTGTATTCGTTTTACTCTTTAATGTCGTCAAATAAAATTTTTATTTTTTATGATATTGTTATATTTGAAGTGTAACAAAGCATGCATGAGGAAATTGTCCATAATATTAACAATATTTTAAAAAACTCTGGGACTATGCTATTCTATTTTCATACCAATTTTTTTTTTTTTTTTTTTTGTTATGAGCAGTAACGTCTGAAGCTTGTTAGCTTGTAGTGACAGTATGTAATCACGAGTGAAAATATTAAGGACAGCAGAAATGTTCGAAAATTGCAGGATACGAAATTACAGGTTTTGTTGAAATAATTTTTAACGATTTACATCTATAAATGAAAAAATAAACGTAATTTGTTTAATTGACTTTGAACAGGCTATAAAATTAGTTTACAGTTTAAAATAAACAATCTAATTTTTCACACATTGATTTTATATTTTATACCATTGCAACAGTATTGTTTATAATATGATTAATATAGAAATTTTTTTACGAATGAAATATGCAAATAATGACCTGTAAGGCAAATTTTATCTCCAATAATAATGTTTTCTAATACGTGCATAACACATCGCAAGAGGTTTTTGAGAGCCAATAGATAAATTAAAAGTTTCGAATGCAAAAATCAAAGCATATAAATTCTTTTGGCGAGTAACGGGTTCTATCTAAATGAGTGATTCTAAGGCCCTGTACACACTAGGCGTTTTNTGATTCTAAGATCGCCAGTTTACACGACATCGTAGAAACGTTCATCAATTATGAAAGCAACGCAGAATCAAAAGACTGCATTTTATCAATCTATATACAGTATATCATATACTGTATATGACATGGCTTTTGAATTGCGATAATAATACATTGTAATTGTAGTAAATTTGTGCACGTAGAACAGCAGTTTAAGCTATGATGTTGGAAATTGAAAACTCTAGCTTAAAAAATAGAAAAATGTAATCAAATAAACAAACTTCGAATTTCATTATAGGTGAAGTGACGAATATAAATGTGTAAGAACTCTTACACATCTATATACATCTATATTGACTTATATAAGCAATAAGTAATTAACAGGGCGACGTTTACTGTCCACGCGAATAAATTGTGCGGAGTAAAGTATTATTATGGCAACATTTTGAGTGTTTTTTCGAATAAAATGACAAAATAAAGTGGTTTATTTAAAAAATATAACAAAACCGTTCATTAATGTTCTAGGTTCTTAGTTAATAGAACTGTAGATATTTTACCAACACTAAAATAAATCTCCTAGACCATTTTCTGTCGTTGTATAAAATATCCATCTTCATAGGATGTTTTATAGCTCTGATTTAAAATAAATATAAAAATCATAGTTCTTCATAATAATTTTTTATAAAAATCTAATAACAAGGGCAAGTTTCGCTTGAAGTTTGTCAAGTTTGTTCCATAGTCGAGTTCAAGTATCGGCTTAACTTCACTTGAATTAACTATATATAATTATATATTAGTCACTTTATATTGTACAAATAATTATAATGAAATATTTGAAACCCATTTTTAGTGCAATTTCATCTTACTGAAAACAGTGATTACAATACAGTATAATTTTAATTTTATCATATTTGTTAAAATTATTTACTTTTTTATTTGCAGTAAAGATGCCGCACAATAAATATAAAACATTATTATAGATTTGTCAAATAAATAACAGAAATCTATTTGTCTAATTTGTCAAAAAATTGGCTAAGTTGAAAGTTGAGAATATATATACAGTGAAAACTGCTTAGGCGACCACCTGCATTCGACGGGCACCTGCCAAAACGGGCAAAAATTTCTGGCACGGAATAGTTTATCCATAGAGTCTTCGTATAAGTTACCCGTATTAAACGACCACCTGTGTAACGCGACCGCGGGCATCGATTTTTGGTCCGAAACAACACACAACACCTGTAATAAGCGACCACTTTCGCGAATGTATCTGGTCTAAACTATTGTAAGAACCCATCTCAACAACTTTTCCGCCTCCTAATATAATGAATTAGTCTAAACTCTCGTTCGAACCCATCCCGGGCACTTCTCCCACCCTCGAAATTAGGTGCAGGTGTTAATAAATTAGTCTAGCAACAAAGGAAATTCATTTCAGTTTGTTGGAAAATGTCCGAAATGCAAAGTGCTGTCGTTAGAAGATCGTATTAAAGTTATCACAACAGCAATTAGCGGCGAAGTTTAACTGTGGGAAAACAAAATTTATTTTACCCTAGACCTACAGTATTTTCCTTGGGGGTGTAAAATATTGTACACGATACAATTAATCGGCTGATCTCATCGTTTGATAAAATCTATTTTTATTTATTTATTTTGAAGCTCATATACAGTACACGTGCGATAAATAGTTTCTGTATCAACCTACCTTATTTCCACGATATTTTTAGAAAAATAATATCCAAGTAATTTTCGCAGGCAAAATATTCAAAAAACAATAAACGCATTAATGCAAAAATCAGTTTTACTTCCTTTTTCGATTCCGCGATTGTAATGAAATCGTATAATGAGAAAAAATAATAAAATCGTTTTATTATTAATTAATAATTTTTCTTATTGTACTTAATTAATTAAGAAAATATTAAATATTAAAAAATACAGTATTTTTAAAGTTAAAATAAGATTAAACTAACGAAAACCAAAAGCAAAGTGATGGAGAGATAGGACGCGCTTGTATATTGATGACGTAATACACGTAACTGAGGAGCGAACGAAAAGAACCGAGTCGAATTAATTAAGTCGGAAAAAAGAAAGTGTGCATTATAATCGAGAAAATGCGACTATTGTATTAATCTTTAAAATATTGGTATTAAATCTGTCTTATAATATCATGACGATTCCTGTAAATCGGGTTATCCGATAAGAATAAAATACAATACCAATATAGCCCTATCCTTGAAAAAATTCGCTTATTTTTGCTCACCTCGAGTTTTGCTTAGTAGAAATGGCTAAAAAGTGCGCAAAATACGTACGGAAATACGATATTACAGCACCACCTGTATTGAACGACCAGCTGCCTAAAAGACCACTTTTTGAAGGAACCGTGGGTGGTCGCCATAGACAGGTTTTACTGTATATATACATCTAAAATACTGTAATGGAAAGAAACTTCAGCTACTTGAAATAGCTGAAATTTACATTGTTTTAGTTGATCCAGCAAGGCCTAGAAGAAACTAGCTTCATGCCAGACAATAACGACATAAGCTTACATTCTATCTTTCTTATCTTTATTACATTCTATATTAACATCCGTTTGGTTTACAATCTTAAACTTTCACCGGGAAAATTATTATACTGTACAGAACATTTGCGTAACTTTACCTTATATTATTATTTTATAACAGGTACTCAATGAAATGAAAAAAATCAATGTAAAATTATTTTTGTTTAAATATTCACTTAATAAAAATGAATGATTTAATAACTAATTACAAAATTGATACATAAACAATTTAACAAGTTATATTTAAAAAATGATAAAATCAACGCTAAATTAAATTTAAATAAATTTCATTTATGGAATTCAAATAATGAAAAAATCGTGAAAAAGTCGTAAAAAGTATTTCATGATTATTTGTGTAGATAACTTTTTCTACGAACTTTTCATTCCATACAAAAATTAGCCATAACAGAACAAAAATCTCCACGAAGAGGATGCTTCATAAAATATGGTAATAAAGAATTATATTGGTCTTCAGACATCAAGTATTTTTGATCATCACCAGATTCGCTCTCGTTGCATAAAACAACCGGTTTCTCGCCTCGACGATTAAACTCTTCATTAATTTCTTCTGTCACATTTTCCTCAATTTTTCTAAAACTATCAATATTTCTATCGCATATAATAGAATATTCTGTATTACAATTGCAAACAATGCCATAAAAATAAAATTGGAATTTATCCCAACTGTAGCTCTCAAATAAATATTTTAAGAATTTCACAGATTCATACAGATCGATATATGTAACAGAATTACTCGATGTGGCAGGATCGTCAGAAAATCTTCTGTCAAGCAATACACATATCTGAAAGTCGTGCGAATAATTCAGATTACTGTGGAATTTAATTAATTCTTTTTTAATATTTTTCCAGTCATCAATACGATCTGGAATGCAGAAATAGATTCTATTGAATTTGCAAATATTTGATAATTTCAAGAATTCGTCTAAACAATCGAAATAAAAAACTAATTTTGTTTCTGCGCAAAACAGTTGTTTATTTCTTTCGTTTTTGATTTCGTTGTAAAAATTCAGCCATGTTACGGGATGCAGGAAGATTCTTCGTAGAAAATTAATAAAGTTGCCTGCAAATGGATTATCTCTAAACAAACCGAGAATAAAGAATAAAATACCGTCAACCTCTGGTAAAGTAACTACATCGATCGAATCGAAAATGTAAAATGCCATAATAAATTCGGTAAATAATCGATGAATAAAGTCGAAATATTCTCCATTATCCTTAGCTGTACGTTTTACAAAAATGTAGAGATCAAGGAAAAATTGGCATTCCTCTTTACTGAAAGCCTTATGCAAATCTTTCTCTTTGACTTTTCTTGTTTCTAAACCGTTATCCTTTGTAGAATCAAGAAATTCCTTTACGTAATAAACTTTTCCCAGCTTAATAATTAAATCTTCTCCGTCAAAATATTTTCCTCTTTTTAGGTTATGGATTCCATTTTCCTTTTTCTTATACTTTTCTATAATAAGACGGAAAATTAACATAAACACATCGGCATTTGTCATTACGTATCTGTCTGATTTACTTTTAGGAAGACAGCATAACATGTACAGCATAAAAGGACATTTCGCTAATTCGAAACAGGAACGATTGTTTTTAATAATATTTTTGAGATATTCGCATTTGTCTTCGTCTCTAACAATGAAATCGATGTATTTTTCCTTTTGTTCTGGAGTGAATCCTTCGATGTAACATCGATATTCGATAAGTTTTCTAATTTCATCCGAAACGTGTGGACGGCTGGTAACTATTATTGTCATTTGGACAGAAATTTCGAATGAATCGTTACTTATAAATTGTTTTACGCAATCTTTATCGCGAGTTTCGTTAAATCCATCTAAAATGATCAAAAAATTCCACTCAGTTTCTCTGAGTTTCTTTGCAAATTGTCTGTTTGCTTTGTCGTCAATGCATTCAATAACAGCGTCAATTATACTTTTTTCTCCTAATTCGCTTAATTGTATAAAAATTAAAATATCAAACGACTTCAAGTAACTGCGACTCTCTTCATCCATTCCCCAATCGTAGGCGATTTTCTTACAAATGGTTGTTTTCCCATATCCCGGATCTCCTGTGATGAGTACTGTGCGATGAAATTTAGACTCTTTCGCAAAGATATCTTTAACTTGAATGATTTCTCCTGTTTTTCTTCCAAACATGTCGGTTTTATGGAGTTTGACATCCACAAAGCCTTCTCTTATTGGAAAGTCGTTGTCTTCACTCCAAAGAAAAGAAGTCATATAAGCATTTTCGTTCTTGTATCTGTTCATTAGCTTTTCTTGGCATATGCGGAGTTTGTCTGAAATTAGTTAAATTCTATATTAATAAACTTCATATTATCTAATATCCATAAATGTCATATAATGAAAAATGGTCGGAAACAAATTATAAAAATTACGTGAATGTTTAAAATAATTTATTTTTCGTTACCGCATTTAAATTTAGTTTTGTATCTTTTTTCATAATCAGGCATTCGTACTTTTATACAAACAGCTAAACGTATAAATAATAAATTCAGTATGAATAATATATTTAATAATAAGGGAATTCTATAGAAGCAGAAGCTAGTGATGTATCTTTAGTGTATTATGTGAATCTAAAAAAGATTTTTACATTAGCAAAAGAGAAAGTACAAGGAATTAAAAATAGTGTTGCAAAATTTTGAATTAGTTGTATGTTACTCTCCCGGTTGTTATGTATAGATAAAAAACACTGAAAAATATCTAATTAAAATTATAAATTCTAACTTAGAGTTCATTGGTCTAATTTTAATTAGATATTTTTCTGTGTTTTTTAAAGGAATGTTTGTAAACTCGTAGGCCAATTAGCCTAAAAAAGAAGCTCATGTCGTCAAAAAGTTTGTTCTGGAACACGAAGTGAATAAATGGTGTTTACCGAAAAATTTTTTTGGACAGTCTGTGTCTTCAATTAACTCAAAAATATCATCCGATGAAATTCCAATTTCAAAGGTAAAATTTTCATTAAGCCAGACTCTCTCGAGATAAGAAAGTTAACTTCATTTATCTTCCCACCACCTCTTTAACCTGTCTTTAACCACCAAATTTAATACAATCAATGCCTCTTACATAAGCTCCGCCAAATTTCAAATTCTGCATAAGCCCTCTTGCCAAATTTCATTTCTTAATTATTATCTCATCCTGAAATATTAAACGAATTAGCAAAATATCTAATAACACACGACAGTGTTAATTTTAATTTTTACAACATAATATTTACCTTTTATAAGCAAATCATCTGTCGGAGTTCGATTTTGTTCTCCCAACTTTATATCGTTGCATTCCTTCATTTGAATTTTATACGTAGACATGACTATAATATACATATTAAAACATAATCAGAAATAATTGATAAAAGAACTTTTAATGAATTAAAAATTAGCTTATGATATTTTTATTAAATTAATAACGAAGTTGATTCAGTAATTGGTGAAAAATTCAAAATCTGTTATTGCATCTAGCTGGAAAATTAAAACTAGTTACGACAGTGTATATATGTACAGTACAGTACTAGTACAATAACAACAGATTCTTTTATATATAATTTATATATTAGTTAATAGATGAAAATATCTAGTGTTATAGTAATATATTTAACCCAGGATCGATTCCGGACGGGTCGAAAAATCTAAGGAATTTTTCGGGGGGATTGTCCATCTGAATATATCGGCTCCATCCCTCACCGCCCAGCCGAATTGTAAGGCCTGGCCGAACTGATAATGAGCTCGCTAATGGATGGCTTCTTAGTGCCCACAGGGCGGAAAGAGTTAAAAATAACCAAATCAGCTTAGTGTTCTACACACAATTAATCATAATCAGTTATAAACCCTTTTAAAAAATCAAACAGCACTTACAGTTGATATCTCTGAAGGACTGACTGAAACGTTATACAAATTAAAAAAAAAAAAAACATGCACTTTTACAATCAAATTCCAGAGAAATAGCGACCATTATACATTTTCTGTCATCCAGTTTATGTCATAAATCTATTTTTGTTTTAACTGATATAATCATACCAACCTTCATCTATTTTTACACTTAAATTATCATAAATTCTTTTTTATTTTTAACCTTTAAAATTTCAATATCTTCATAGTATTTTCGTTTTTTATATTTGTTTCAAATTTTATGGCTTTTATCGAATCTTTTTCTATTTCACATCCCCTTAAATTACAATGTTTTGCTACAGCTGAAGTTTGTGTATTATATTTCATTGCGTTAATATGTTCTTTTATTTAAACCTTTAAATAAAAAATCAACCAATGAAAATCAAATCAATGAACATGAAAAATCACCACGCCTCGCTCGAGGTGAACAGACTAAACATCAACGCCCTAACTTTCATTTTGTACTTCCATTAAAAACGCAGGAACATAAAACAAAACGAACTGTAGAAAAAGTTCGTATTCCTCAAAAGTTGCCGATCACGTGTGCAGCTAAATACTTGTATATCGCCACTTATAACATGAACATATCTGCTAGTTACTAGTAAAAACAAATAATTACGAACTGTAATAAATTTATAAATTTCATAAAAACAATTTATGTATTCTTAAATTAAAAAAAAAAAAAATTAATTCAGGATTGTGAGAATCCGGTCTAAATAGGAAAAATTTTAAGTTTCAACCCGATAGCAGGAAGCGATTCCATTTTTCCACTGAATTGCTTCCTTGTCTATAAATAACACATCTCCTGACTGCGCACTTTTTTACTGTATCGGGAACATAACGGAAATAAATCGTTATTGGTATAACCACTGTAATCAACATTGCCTAAAAAGAGTATTGAAAAAAAAAGGTAAGGACCCCGAAATATAAGAAGCATCGATGACGACACAGAGTTTGTCTGTCCTCGAAAATTAATCGTGTGGGCGCTGTCGATACACCGTCTTCGCCACCTATAAGCAATGATCAGAAGTCTACCCGCCAACGACAATAGCGTCTTCTCCGGGATAAACAGCCTATGCAAGAGTGCGAGTTTCGTAATGAATCTACCGCTTCAGGTAAGTACCAACGCGCGATCGCTTGTAAACTCTTTCGCTCTTCACGACACCTAAGCTTATACGTAAATTTTTCAAGTAAATAAACGGGTATTTATTGATGTTAACGCGGTAGTTGCGTGTAATTCTTTCTGATTCGCTGTCTGAAGCTCTTCTCCATCCCGAATCAGAACCGCCTACACACGCGATCGCTCGCGTCTGTAGGCGGTCCTTATGACACAACTACTGTGTCATAAGTACAGACACAGAAAACTCGATGGCCACTAAATTCGATTTTACGCGAGCGGTCGCGTGTAGGCGGTTCTGATTCGGGATGGAGAAGAGCTTCAGACAGCGAATCAGAAAGAATTACACGCAACTACCGCGTTAACATCAATAAATACCCGTTTATTTACATAAAAAATTTACATATAAGCTTAGGAGTCGTAAAGAGCGAGAGAGTTTACAAGCGATCGCGCGTTGGTACTTACCTGAAGCGGTAGATTCATTGCGAAACTCGCACTCTTGCATAGGCTGTTTATCCCGGAGAAGACGCTATTGTCGTTATCGGGCAGACTTCTGATCATTGCTTATAGGTGGCGAAGACGGTGTATCGACAGCGCCCACACGACCAATTTTCGAGGACAGACAAACTCTGTGTCGTCATCGATCCTTCTTATAGTTTGGGGTCCTCACCTTTTTTTCAATTTTTTTTGTTATGACATTGGTGTCAGTCCTGACGACGCAGTCATCGCAGACGCGGTGCCTCAACTGATGCGGAAGCATAGGATGTGCTGCGAGCATTATCACAGGTTTCAAAAAACGCAAGCAAAATTAAATAAATAACAATAAATCTATAATTATAAAAACTAAAACTAAATTAATACTAAATAAATTAAACCTAAAAATTAATTTTAAAATGCTTTAACACAATAGTAACGAGGTTGAGGCTGAAGTTTTAAACGCAAAAAACGTGTTCGTCGGACGTTCAACGCCGCTTTCCTTTAAGCCTAGAAGTTTGACAATGGTGTTTGGATAGTCAGTGGAATCATGCTCGACATTCCGAACACCATTGTCAAATTTCTAGGCTTACAGGAAAGCGGCGCTGAACGTCCGACGTACACGTTTTTGCGTTTAAAACTTTGGCTTCAACCTCGCTATTATATATAAATGGAATACTTACTATCATAAAAGATCTGTACAGTATGTATACGAAAAATAAAAACCGACCAATTGTATATAATTAGTTTTATTCAATTGATTACGTTTCTTTTCAAGACATCTATACCTTTAAATACTTTTAACGTTCAATCGTAGCACTGGCTGTTTTTACGTTCCTTATATTTATAAAAACGTTATCGCAACTGGTAGCAAAGTGTAAAATCTAAAATACATACCTATTTTTTGCCACAAATTTTTAAAGTTACAAAGCAGTATACACGTCAACCCTATTACAAACGTGGTGACAAGGTTCAAAACTCCAAGTTTCACGGTATCTAGAGAAATGAACAGTTAAGTTCATTTTTCTAGATACCGTGCAACTTGGAGTTTTGAACCTTGTCACCACGTTTGTAATAGGGTTGACGTGTATACTGCGTTGTAACTTTAAAAATTTGTTCAAATCAACTGTACTAGTTGCATTGAATACCGTATTTACTCGCATGTAAGACGAGGTTTTTATTCATTTTTCACTGCTTCAAAAACCAGGTCGTCTTATAAGCGTGAGCGAAGGATTCTTTGCGATTTTTGCAATAATTTCTGTGAACCGTGTATACTTCATGCTGTCTTTATAGGTCTACAGTCTATTTATCGTAAGTTGGTACCTACTGTAAACAAATTAAGACATGCTTTCCTTTGTTTATTTGTTTAATCCTACGTTTGTTAATTAAAAACTGCGTTGCATCTCATTGGTTCGCAGAAAATAGTTTCTAGTTATTTATAAAAACATTAATGAAATACAGGTCACTTAGCAATGATTATAAATGTAGTTATTTTATATTAGTTAAATTGTTATTTTTAATGAATATTGGCACATTATGAGTCATTAAAAATAGACTTTTTCTGGTCATGCACATTATAATGTTTTGGTTTTGTTTTCCATTCATCACGTATTAAGGTAAAGATGGTTGTTTGCCTTAATACATGCATTTGATAATACAGTATTTTATTTGTGATTAAACGAAATAAAATTATAATTGTATTAATAAATCTAATTTTTTTTATTTTGACCTCTAAAGTTACACCTCGTTTTATACGCGAGATCGTCTTATACCTCTTATACCCGAGTAAATACGGTAATTATTAAAGATTGTATCAATAGACTTTCTCCGCAGTTCGTAAACACATCTCCAGCAATTCTCATACAATATCTCTCCATAAAGTTACATAATATCTATTAATATTACTATTACATTGGCTGTTGATTAAACTCCGGCCCCTATTGTTATTTTAATTACCTATTTAATATTATATAGTTTACTAATATCCTTATGCGCTATCTGAATACTTACACTTTTTGACATTTAAAAATTTTATTTTAAATTTCATTATAAGTTATCTTCGAAAGTATAATAGAAATTTTACCAAACAAATGCGTTTTTTCATAATCATTTAAAACAAAGTAATATTATACGAATAAAGAGGTTTAATCACAAAATACGAAAATGAAACAAAGGTTAAAAAAATCCGATTTCTAGACAATTAAAAAGAGAATGAAACGTTGTTCATTATGCATTCTCATTGATGATTCACTAAATTGCAATATCAATATATGTAATTGGCTTACTTGGAATATCACATTTACAGATTTCAAAAATAAATGAAACTAATAAACTAAAATGCAACATTGGTGATGTCAAAATAAATTTACATTGTGAGTAACGAAAATTGAATACAGTAGTTTTTACCTTGTAGAACTAACCATAAACAATTCGCAGAGTCAGACTTTAAAAATAGTAGGCGCCGATTTAAGAAAATAATGCTTTTTACAGGGACAATTATATATTTCTTTCTCTGTAAACCTTCAGGGCCGATTGCAGAGACAGCGTTTACGTTAAACGACATTTAACAACCGAACGGCCTATAGATGTCGGCTGGCTGAACCGCGGTTTAAAATGCGTTGCAAAGACGACGATCGTCTATTTCTGACCGTTCTTTAAACGAACTTCGGCAAAACATCGGCTCTTACTTACTTCGCTATTACTCCCCTGTTTTAGGAGTCGTTCAGCCAATCGGGTTATTTGTTTGTGACGTCAGAAATGATCGCCAGCTATATTCCGAAAGCTTCCAGATATAAAATCTTAAAGCTGTCAAAACCATTGTTCGGCAATTAATGACAATCCTTTTCCATTTCGATATTTAATTTCGTCGCCAATACGGTTTAAAATACGAACAAATCCATATTTAGAAAATTTATACCGAATTCGAAATTCGTCTTCGGAATAGATTTTTAAGGAATTATTTCGACATCTTATTACTGTCGAAATGAATAATTTTAAATATTTTATTATTAATATTACATTTTTATATCTATAAACAGATTTCTGTAATTATTAAAATTGTCTCGTTTGTTTAACAGTACAACGACCCCGAAATGCATTAACGTTTTATAACCGACACGATACTCAAATTGTAAATAAATGCATCTGATTTAATTGTAGTTTTAAGTCTTCACCCATTTGAATATCGAAATTGGAACATTTAAAACAAATTTAAAGTATTTCATTTTGTTGTTTTTGTTCCGAGCAGTTAATTAATTAATGAGTAATTTTGTCGATTCGTACCGTTTACAACATTTATCAAAGAAACGATGTCTGTTTTTATCTAAACTTTTCCACAAACAAAGCTACCACTCGAATTGAAAAGCCCTCTAAACCTGCTGTCGAGTGAGTCTAGAAAATAGGTCAAATAACTTGTTTCTAATCGCTGTCTACAAGACAGCGATTAGAAACAAGTTATTTGACCTATTTTCTAGACTCACTCGACCATTTCTGACGTCACGAAGAAATAATCCGATTGGCCGAACGACTCCTAAAACAGGGGAGTAATAGCGAAGTAAGTAAGAGCCAATGTGTAAACGTCGTTTAATGTAAACTCTGTCTCTGCAATCGGCCGAAAGAGTTTCTTTGTTCGTTTCTTACTTCGAGGTAATTTCAGAATAAACTAAATGGATTTTTTTTAATTTTTCATTGTTGGAAAGCTTATTGTGGCCGGATGGCCGAGCGGTCAAGGTGGCAGCCTACCGCCCTGGGAGACCCAGGATCAAATCCGGACGGGTCAAGGAATCCTCAGGAATTTTTCGGGAGAGGGTCCGTTTGGATATGTCGAGCCCCGCCCCCACCACCCTGCCGCCCTATTGTGGGCCTGACCGAACCCATAATGGGCCTGCTATAAGAGGCCCTCTTAGTGCCCACAGGGCAGAAAGAGTATAAAAAAAATCTACCTTTAAACTCGAACTCCTCGCTTCATCCTGCTCATTTCACTTCCCTTACAAACTCCCAAACCCTTCCCTCGATCTGATCTAAATTCCGCATAGTTACTCTCTGGTAAAATTGCGGAATACCTTGTATGCGATTACACGTTTTCTTGAAACAATTTTTAACGATCTACATTTATAAATAAAAATATCATCGTAATTTATTTAATTGACTTTAAACACGCTATAAAATTAACATTTTACAGTTTAAAATAAACAATTTAATACAGTATTTCACACGTTGGTTTTATACTTTATACCATTGCAATAGTATTGCTTATAACAGGGCTTCTTAAACTACGAGTCGCGACCCCATTTGGGGTCGCTTAGCGAAATCTTGGGGTCGCGAGATTTAATTGCAAAATATCGAAAATAATTTGTGAGAGTTTGAAATGGCACGCTTTGTGTCATAGGTTTCGTGAGTTGCGCTTTGTGTCACTTCTGGTGCAGCGAGACAACGATTCAGCAACACTGTAGTGTGTACTAGTATAGTGTTATCGCTTTTCAGTGTATTCAGCTGTCTCTGTTCCATTGTAACACAAGAGTGAACTGTGGTAGTACACCATTATTGTTTTTACAAATTTGTATATATCAGGACTTTGGAGTCGCTCCAAAGTCCTGATATATACAACTGACTCCAACTCTGACTCTTCCTTACCATCCGACTCCGACTAGGGGCAGACTTGTTACCGAAAGAGACCCGGAAATTCTAATGTCATCACGTGACCTCAGAATAAAAGGTTCAATAAATAGAGTTCTAATAAAGACAGAACGTAGAAACTTTTTATTCCAATGCTAAAAGACTCCTCTAAGTAATGAACAGTCAATATACAAATATATATTCGATAATTTTTACTTTTCTGGCTGTTATATATAACAGAAGAAAAGTGTAGTGCTCGGTCAAAAATGACACCTCCCAAATTTTTACATATTTCTACTCAGTTTATTTTTTTTCTAACCTTGAAATTTCGAGATATGGAAAAGATTCGAGGTTTTCTTCTATATGTGTGGATGTTAGACTGTGTGTGGGGGGCATGATTTTGTTTGAAGTCTAATAATTTCTGTGGTCAGAGTCGGACTCAGATGGTTTAACACAGGAGTTAGTTATTTAGCGTCAAAGTTGGTTGAACTAACTCATGTCCCCATATACATTCTAACATCTTAGGCGAGAACATCTTAACGGGTTTTACTGTACTATTATAAAATGGCAAAAAAGCTTACTTTGAGGGTAAAGACGAGTTTTATTTTATTTTTTTTTAATTTTGAACGCTAATAACGAGTAAAATATTCATTAAGAGATATGACACATGACCACTTTTGTTTTCACCCTGTCGACCTTTAATTAAGAACCAAAATTTAATAGTATTAATGCCCCTTTATACGCAAGCTACAGTGCCACATTTCGTTTCTTAAACTTTACCCATTCTGAGATATTAAACAATATCTCAGAACAGAAAATAAAGAAATTAAACAAATTAGACGCCAACACACGCGCGCGCGGATTTTTACCCTTTATTGACTTTCTTGAGGGGTTCGGGAGGTCTCCAAACATATAGAATTGCAAAAAAAGCTTGGAGGGTCAAATTTGACAACGATTCCAATACTTTTCCGTTTAATATACATAACAAGTTGGTAAGTAAAAAGGAGTCGGAGTCGGCGGATTTTTTGCCGACTCCGACTCCGACTCCGGCTAAAACACCAAAACGCACGACTCCAACTCCGACTCCGACTCAACAGCCCTGCTTTTAAAGAAAATTATAATTCAATATAGCTTTGTAAAGAAACGTACATAAAAATAACGTAAAATCTTCTTTACTTTTTAAATCTTAACCATTTAGACAAATAGCTCTCTACGAGTGGAATCAGAGACGGTCCTGCTAGGTTTGTGGTGCGTGCATGTACGCAGGCTGCCAAATCCCGAGGGTGCAGATACCGGTTAATGTCAAATGCCTCTTTTGTCGCATCACTAGTATATCTCAAAGGACGCGACAGGGTTGTTGTAGATTTTAAACGTTTCTCACCATAGCTGTAAAAATCTAAATACGTTAAACTTAATAGTCATTTGTTTTCTAACTAATTCGTTTTAGGGCCAGGTGTCCATGGAAATTTCCAAAATTTACAACTTTTCGGTCACGCTCGTTGAACTGGAAAATTTTATGTTTATATTACGTCTAATATTACGAAGAAATCAGTCCCCACTGTACTCGGCTAGAGATTGGGTCGGTTAAGCTTTTAAGTAATATTCCGGCTCTTTCATCAGGGTTTTGTTTATGTCCCCAATTCCCTAATCGCTTAATTATTTAACTACTTGTTAAGTAGAAATAAATCGAAACCGGTTACTTTGTACTCAAATATTTGTAGTCTTGGGAAAAAAGTGAAAAGACAAATTTTTATGACAACGGATACATAAATCGTAAATTTAAGGAAAATAAATTTTAGAGCTTTTTCTGTACCTCGTGCATTTCTCTCATTCATTAAATTTAGTTGTAAATGATGCTACCAAAGTAACAGTTATTTTTTTAACATTGTACAAGAATTGTACACGTATTTTTCTACATCCCCTTATAGATGGGTCATACGAAATCGTAATAACACTGGTTTAACATTGAAATCTGTAAGTAATATAAGATGGGAGAGCAGAATAAAAATATAAAATATTTTAATGGATTTTTTAAAACTCCTGTCAACTATACAGAACTATCATAAAAACATACCAGTAAATTCCTATCGGTTGCGTTAAGTTATAAATCTACTCGTGATTCACTTAATGGGGCAAGGGCGGCCAAATATCTAGCGGGCAGGCGGCTAACAGCCCAGAATCGGTCTTGGATAGAATTGGATGCGGTATACGTGTAGCATCCACCCGAGGTCCTAGGCTTCCACCGGTAAACCGGGTGAGGTTGGTGCTCTGTAAAGCGCATAAGCGAATCTGGCTTTTTGGATGCTGACAATATAGCGCTTCCACTTCGCCACTAATATTGGAATATAGAATAGTGTTAGAAAGTTGTGTATGTGACCTTTGTCTTTGTGATCGTCGCGCCCTCCCCTCTGCTATGTGTGGGGTCTGTTATGTTCGTCAAGGGAGTTGTACTCTGGCCCAGGTTAGTTTAGTTTGGAATGTGTGCTGTGGTCTAACGGACATCGCTTTCTAGTTCTCTCCACTTTCTTTGTGTTACCTTCGACATTACCCTCCATTATATCCAAACCCTGACATGGTAGCAGAGCGTGGTTGGTTTAAGGGTTTAATGATCGAGGTTTACCATACGAAAAACATCTAATTGGAGATTCAAGTAAGTGATATATACTTGTTTGCTTACGAAAGGCATAACCCGTCTGAACAAAGAGCAACGCCATGAATAGTGTGGGGACACAGCATGTTGATAAACTCGATGATGGCAACTACGAATCGTGGAAGCTACAAATGCGTAGCATACTTGTTTGCAATGAACTTTGGTCGTACGTAAATGGATCCATAGAAAAACCAGATACCGATCCTGGCCGAATAGATTGGCAAACAAAAGATGAAAAGGCTTTAGCATTAATCTTACTAGGCGTTAAGCAGAACCAGTTGAGCCATATAAAGAGGGCAGAAACTTCCAAAGAAGCATGGGATGAATTGGAAAGGATACATAAATCGAAAGGTCCAATTAAAAAGGCAGTGCTATACAAACAACTTTATCAGATGAAAAAGGGAACTGAACAATCAATGTCGAGACATGTAAGTGAATTTATGGAAAAGGCTGAACAATTAGAAGAAGCGGGTATCCCAATTCCAAGTGAGTTACTATCTATAATGTTACTAAATTCATTGCCCGATGAATACGAGACATTTCGAATTGCCATCGAGTCCAGAGACGACATACCGAAACCTGAATTATTAAAAATAAAATTAATTGAAGAAGAAGTAAGACGACAAGAGAAGCAAGAATCTTTAGTCGAACAAAGTGCTCTGTACATAGGATCGAAACAAAAGAAAAGTTCCTTCCGACAAAACTACCCAAAAGGAAATAGTCGTTCTTCTTCACAATTCACAGGAACATGTTACATATGCGCTAAACCGGGCCACCGTGCAGCTGAGTGTAGAAGTAATAATAGATATTCGCAAAGGAACAATACACGCAAAAAGAATGACGCTATGGCGGTCACAGTACAAACGGCTCAACCTCTAAACTCAACAGACTGGTGTCTTGATAGCGGAGCAACCGCACATATGTGTAGCGACTGTACGAAATTTACAGAGATAAATCAAGATCACAAAGAAATACAAACTGCAGGAAAAGATGCATTAAGATCCGTTGGAACTGGAACAATTAATATAAGCGTGCGTGTCAACAACACCAATAATACAATCAAGCTACAAGACGTGATAGCCGTTCCAGATTTGAGAAACAACTTGATATCTGTACCCAAAATAACAGAACATGGATATTCTGTCACATTCAAAAGAGAAACTGCAACTGTCACTCGCCAAGATGGTTCCATCGCCTTGATAGCAAAGAAAAAGGATCAGCTGTACGTAGTAGAAACTAGATCTGACGCAGTATTGAATGCGGAAGAAAGTGACAATCTTTTGAGATGGCATCAACGACTTGGTCATCTAAACTTCAACGATTTAAAAGAAAAAGGTAAAGCCAAAAAATGGAAAGATCTGAACAGAAAAGGAGAAACAAAAGAGGGTGGTGATATGGATGCATTTTTAGATAAAACAGATGTAAATACTCAGGATATGTCTATTCCATCGCTATCACCTACTCCAGATTCAAATGTGGTCGAGGTCATTCCTCAGATAAACACTTGCGAATCAGATACTGATTTATTGGAAGAGAAGAGGAAAGTGGCCGAGAAAAATGAGGAAAACATAAGAGTTAGTATGGAAGTCCAGAATAGGATAAAAAATAATGAAAATTCCGTGACTGAAAACTCCATAAAAGAGCCAGAATTAAAGTATAATTATTCAGAAGATCAATGGAGTCCTATTAACCCCGAAGGTAAAAAGATATACGATCGGGCTTTCCTATTAAAATATCAAGGAGAACCACTCTGTTTGCAGAAACCGCGAAACCTTCCGTCGGTGGAAATAGTTAAAGAAAAGGCGCATCTCCAGAAATTACCGGACGATAATCGACCTGCATCCGCTCCTGTGCCGCCACAAAATTATTCGGATCCCTTCATGCCGAATTTCGCTAGCAGGCAGTCGCGCCCGCCTTCTGGAGGAATTGGAAGAAGACAGAGTCAACAAGGTCGTGATAAACCTAAAAAGATAATTACCATTTCAAGTTCTTTCAATCAAGATGTCAAATTACACGAATGGTTAAATGCCATGGATTCGGAATATAAGTCTTTAATGGAAAATAATACATGGGAATTAGTACCACGCCCAAAGGACAGAAAAATAATTTCAAATAAATGGGTGTACAAAAAAAAAAATTATTAAATGATAAGTTTCAGTGTATACGCAGACTCCGGGTACACCGATAGAGAGGGTGTTAGAAAGTTGTGTATGTGACCTTTGTCTTTGTGATCGTCGCGCCCTCCCCTCTGCTATGTGTGGGGTCTGTTATGTTCGTCAAGGGAATTGTACTCTGGCCCAGGTTAGTTTAGTTTGGAATGTGTGCTGTGGTCTAACGGACATCGCTTTCTAGTTCTCTCCACTTTCTTTGTGTTACCTTCGACATTACCCTCCATTATATCCAAACCCTGACAAATAGCAATCTTATCTTTTTTTTCACGTATAGTATAGAAATTTGTAATAAGATACATAATGCGGTTATAATAAAATATTGTGCGATTATATTCATATAATTAATATGTATTTATTTTTTAGAAAATACAAGGGAAGCGGCGCATCCACCGCTTCCAATGACGGCACGCTACTGACCATAGGTCAAGAACCACTCAGAAGTCAATTAATTCACAGATATTTTATTTATATGCATTTCGTGTCAGAGTTTTCGCCATTCCCTCTTCAGTCTTCAGATAATAAAATATTATTTTTAATCTACACTTGTTAAAGTATGCAAATTAAAAAAAAACTTATAACTTACATAAGTATAATCTGCAACAGTTGATTTTTCTCAATACTTTGTGTCAATCACAATAACAATCATCTCACATCACGTAACATAGTACTTTTATTCGGAATAAAAGTACGATGTTAAGCTTACGTGATACTATTACGATGTTACGAAAAGTACGATGTTACGATATACTATCTGTATCCGGCCACGCGGTTGCTGTGGCTCAAAATGTATCTATTATAAATGTACAGTAGACCCCTATAACGTGGGTTCATATAATGCGGATTCATATATCGCGGCGAAAAAATTGCGACCGTATTCGTATAAAGACGTTAATAGACACTCGTAAAATGCGGTAAAACGTCATCGCCGACTCGTGTCGCGACAGGATTGGTCGAAGCTGGACCAATAGTGAACGAGCATCCAAACTACTTACACGCTAAGGAGAGTTTAGGTGGGTAAATTGAGTTTACTATTGTACAGTATATAGGCCTAAATTAGGTACTGTTAGTCTAATACAGTACTATAATTTTATACATTTCTTGTGAAAAAACATTTCTTATTCAACGGCCATAAAAATTATTTCTATTAATGATGTCTCCAAAGTTCAACGAATTTTTCGCAGAAAAATAACTTATCAGAAAATGCGCTCGCCGTTTGGTGTGCTGCTCCGCGACGAAAACAAGCTTAAGCAATGGCGTGGTCGAACGGTGCACACTCGGTAAGTAATCCTGCAATTTTTTAGGATACGGATTATTATACGGATAGTTTATACGGATTATTCCCAAAAAATTATACGTGTTTTGGAAATGTTGAATCAAATTAGTCCAGAATTGATTAATTTTATGGAAGAAAACCTTTCAAACAGCCGTAGTTCGTAAACTGCACACGTGCCAGGCTGTGATTGGCTCATGTATTTAAGGTTTCCTACAACGTGAAATTCTTATAAAGTGAAACGTATCTACCGCGTTATAGGGGTCGACGGTATAACACTTCCAGCGAGGAGAATTTCGAAAAATCCCTTCTTAGTGTACATTCTCTTGACGTACCCTATTAAAATGCAATCAAAAACGCAAAAAAAAAACCGCATCTAAATAATAGAAACCGAATTCTTCATGGTAAGCCTTAATTTTGTCTCTTTCCCCCGCGGGGGGATTTCGACATCTATATAATATAAAAACGCGCGTATTCGAATACAACGTTGTGTCAAAATTTTAAAGCAATCGGTTAAGAACTTTCCGAGATTTAAGATTTTGAACAAACGAATATTTACATTTTTATTTATATAGATATGACGTCATTCCAGATGTCATCTACTGACATTCCGTTATTCAAATTAATTAATTAAACTATCATTATTTTTAATCGCGACATGTTCTTTAAATTTCTGTCAATATACATACAACTTGTTCTAAAAATAAAATCTTAATATTATCAATATTAATTGTAGAATTATTTTTACTACAATGTATAAACCAAGGTAATTGGGTATTTTTTTTAACTGCATTGATGCTGTGTGTTTCTTTATCTTCTTCACTAATACAGTACTCTTCTGGTTTCTCCCATATAAATTACTTTATCTTTGCATGTACACGATATCTTAATCTTATATATCACACCCGATTTTTCGAGTTTATTTTGTTTCTTTTCATTCCGTTTAGCAAATATAAATTTTTAAATTTGGTGAAAGTATAGAATACTTTCAACCAAAATTTTTTTTTAATTCTCGAAGTTATTTTTAATATGAGGAAAGGAAATATATTTTAATTCTTCTTTAAATCTTAATTTTGAAGTATAAGACTATTTACAAAAATATAATATTTTCGAGTCTATCATTGAACATTGTATTTATGCAAATGAAAAATGGATTACTCGTACCTGTCACTAGAGGGATGAACCAGCTATAAATAGGCAAAGGACTTACTAGTTGGTGATAACGTTTTTAAGTTTTTAATGTAAAAACGTCAGCTCCTACAATAAAAGGCTGACATTTAATCATTTTTAACATTGTGAATTTTTACCTTTTATTATTTGTCTTTTAAAGTTTTTTCTTCAAGCCAATATAACTAACTTCTGTGGTTGTGTGAAAGGATTTAATGATAGACTCAAAAATATTATATTTTTGTAAATAGTCTTATACAGTACTTCAAAATTAAAAATTAAAGAAAAATATATCCTGAGTCAACATTGAACATTCTATAAATTTTATTTTATATATATATATATATTTTGTATATTCTCTTATGCCCTTTTCTATTAGGAAATCCATTTAGCAAGAACATCTTTTTCAACTTTCTTTGCTCTTCTAGTCTATTCTTTTTATCTGTTATACTGTACGCGTGATAATATTCCGTAAAACTGTAATGAAGTTATTCTTTTTTATATCTAGAGGTCAAAATGACATATAATTTATAGTTTTATTAGTTTCATATTTCTATTTTATTAGTTTCAATTTCTTTCATATTTTTAAAACTTAACTCCTGTAGTGCTTCTGTTTATTGTTGTATCTAGGTAATTTATACATCTTGTTTTCAAGTTCCATTTCAAATCGAATATGTTTATTTAAGTTGTTTGCAAAGGTTTGAATTTTTCGTTAATCTACTTTTTCTGAATCAAATACTATTAAAACATGGACCTCAGATTAGTACTAGTCTATAGACTATTTGTGGTAAAGTTTTAGTTTTCTGACAAGTTGTATAACAATATGTAATTTACTAAACAGAATAACAGAAACATTAGAATAAACGTTATAATATGTTTGTGGACTGAAAACAAACTTTTAAACTTAAAATAAAATATAGTAATTGAAATTAAAACTTTCAGTCATTTAAATTAATGTTTCATAAAAATTGTGAGTGATATAACATAGTACAAATTACATATTTTAATGAATAATTGTGTTGTTTAATCATTTTATTATAAAATAAACAATAAATAAAGTTGAAGTTGATACTTCTATTCGTTGGTATTGTCTACTGTTTAATTAATAAATTTATATAAACATACTTATTTAATTTTCTAAAAAAATAATTAAATTTAGTATTAGTAATAAGCAAAACAACTTTTGTTTCGCTTATTACTCTTGCCAAATATTTTGTTTCTCTATCTTGCAAAAAATGCGGTCTGCAAATAATGTAAAAATGTACAAATTTTGCTGTTATGACAACTCTTTGTATGAAATTTTCACATCTGGCTAGAAATCCATCAATTCTAAAATCGTGCCTCTTCGTAAAAACCAACGATTTCAGCCTCCACTAGTTAAAAACTAGTTTGTCATTTTGCGGTCTTTTTTAATAATAATAATGCTGTGTAAAATATGTTTACCTTTGAATTATGTAGAAATTTTCACAAATAGAAAAAGTCTATTAAAGTTTGTTAGAACTACTTACAACAACAACAACAACAACAACAACAACAACAAATGCCTTTGAATTGAGTTAAAAATTTAAAGAAAAAAATGAACTTATATCAAACTTTTAACTTAGAATGTAATTTTCGTTTTTTAAGTAAAACATAATACACAATATTATTGTAAGTTTTTATAATAAGATTTTAAAAAGAAAGATGGTCAATATTTTAGTTATATTAGTCTTATTTTAGTAATGAAAAGTCCTGCTATTGAGAATGCCCATTCCGATTCAACTGAGATGGATAGAATCGTCTTTAATGCATTTAAGAGAAGACAGATGTTAAGTGTTTTTACACTGCAGCCTCGAAGATTTCTAGTTCTTTTCGAGATGCGTTATAGTACTTCTTTTTCTGTCAGTAGTAGTCATTTTGGGATATTTTATTTTTACCATAGAAATTCTTCTTCTTAATTAATTTTTCTATCATCAAGAATGTTACAAATATCAGGAAGCAGACAATTTTTTCGAAATAACATGTTCGTATTCTATAAGGAAAAAAAAAATCTATATTAGGATATATTTTAATAGAAGTTACAATATTGATTAACATTTTTTTAGTACAATTTCCAAAAAATATTTACTACAATTACATTTTATAAAATTTTTTTGGCGAGGATTTGTTTTATTACAAACACTTTGTATTAAATAAGTTTTAGAATTTTGTTTTCTCTTGTATAATACGCTGGAGTATTAAATATCATATTGGTTAAAAATTATAATTTCCATTTTTTAAATTTTCAGTTAAAATAGACAGGGAAGAATTTAAAAATTGATAACTGTCAATGTGGTAAAGATGCTGTTAATAATGATTAACAGCATCTTTACCACATTGTGAGAATGAAATTCAACAATTGCTTTTTCTCTACTTTGAGAAAAACTTTTGATATTTATAATTAGTGCATGCTTTTACATGTTCTTTCAAAGCATTTTTTATTTTCGTATTCCAGATTTTTCTGACATTAGTCAATTAAAGTTTCTAATTACGAAGGTTTACTCTTGTCGGAGTTAAATCTAACAAAATCGAATTTAGTTTTTTAATGAAAATACAGTGGGTGATCGGTTAACGAACATAATCCGTTCCAAGACTTTGTTTGCTATCCGAATTGTTCGCTAACCGATTATCGATTTACCATAGGTTTTAATGGAAATTTAATTAATTCGTTCCGGAGATTCCTAAAAATAAAAAATATATACCTTCTTACTACGTTTATTTATATGTAATAATAAAAATACATACGCACACAGTCTTGCATTCTTATTAGTCATGTTTTATCCGTTTGAAAGGGTTAAAGAATCTCTCTAATGTCGATTGCTTTTCTCGCTTCTTCAGGATTTTTTGTAAGTAATTAATAGCATTGCAATTGTAGAAATCCCCAAGCCTCAACCTGGTTTGGATGCCATTTTAAGACTGTTGTTCTGACATTCTCCCACTTCTTCAAAGGATCTTTAATAGCAAATATCGGCATTAATCCTCTTTTTCAGAAGAAAACATACATATCTCGCCGAGTTTCTTGGTGTTCTTCCTTCAAGAATTTTTCGCTGTCTTCAGTCGTCAGATCACTTTCGGATTCCATTATGAGCTCTTCAATGTTCTTTATTTCTCAGATATGATTTTTGTTACTCCTTTAGCTGCTCGAGTGTTCTTGATAATACAGTATCTTTGTCAAATTAGATTGAACTGTCGCATATTGTAGGATCTGTTCAAGCCATACTGCCCGGCAACATCAGAAATCTTCTGCCCGCTCTTTAATATTTAGTATTATACTCTCACCTTTCGAAAATAAAAACCGACGCAAAACTTAACGAGTGCCTACCCGACAGTCTCGCGAACACATAAAAGAATTGTTTTGTCAGAAAAATAAAAGGCTGGAATTACAAGGGAGAGTTTCAAAGTTCGAAGGAATACTATCCGATCGGTATATATCAGCTTGAGCGTCGATGTCGACGTCTCCCACACTCCCAAAAGTTTCGAATTAATGCCCGAAGACAAATCAGTATTCATTATTTTACGTCGCTTCTTCTTGTGTTTGTTCTGTGGGGTGTTCGTTATCCGATTATGTGTTCGTTGTCCGAACATAAAAATCTTTCGCGAAAGTGTTTGTTATCCGATTTGTTCGTTATCCGATCCGTTCGTTAACCGATCACCCACTGTATTAAAAATTAAAAATAAATCTTACACTTCACACATGTTTTTCTTAAGTATAGTTCTAGAACGATCGATGACTGAGAGGCAGAGAAAAGAAAGATATAATTGTCCCCGTAAAAAGCATTATTTTCTTAAATCAGCGCCTACTATTTTGAACGTGTGACCCTGAAATTTGTTTATTGTTAATGTTACAAGGTAAAATCTATTCAATTTTTATTATTCATAATCATTGGCGTACCGTGGGTGTCAGCCGCCCGGGGCGGAGAAAAATTTCGCCCCCCTTATTTAGGTATTTCAATTTATAAGACCAAATTCAGTTTAGTCACAGAACAAGCAATGAAAAATGCGGTGGTAGTGCAGCTACCTGTTTAAAATAGTTCTATTCGACATTAGCCGGTAGTATCCTGAATTTTTTTTAAAATCACAAGTTTTCTCGCCGAGATTTTTTGTAAAATATTTTAAAACTGCTATATTTTTTTTTATTTTTGCGCTAGAGACGCGCTGTTTTTTTTTTTTTTTTTTAAAAAACTTCATTCTCACTGATTATCGTATTTGTTTTAATTATTTACGAAAAAAAAATTTTAAAAAGAGAAAAGTTTTAGGTATTTTCATTTTTAAAAATTAAATTTAAAAAATCGTATTGTTTAACACAGCAGTTACAAAGTTGAAGTGTTTCTACGTATAACAAAACAAACCGCGTCATTCTAGCTTCAATAGAACCCCCGATGTTTACGTTCAAAGATTGGTTTATGACCGGGGTGTGTCAAGTTACACGTACTGTCATGGCGTCGGCTTCCCGGTGTGATAAGCGATACTTATTTTTTTTTATTTTAAAATATTTAAAATTTAATAAATGTTGTGAATATAATTACTTGGATTGGCTTTTTTTTAGGTTGTCTGACTGTAACATCGACAAATCAGTTCATCTCGTCATAAATATTCCCGGGAAACTTCACCTTCCTATAGTATGTCTATGGGAAACCTTCTTGCCGTTAATTGGCTATAAATTTCTTGTTTAGACGCCTTTTATGCTATAATTAGTTAATTTTATTATGACTGAATTAATATTAACCAATGAGTGTTTTCTCAGAACCGCCTATTCAGGATTTTCCCGCGAAGAACCAATGACTTCCAAAATCACGTGTTCGGAGTTAGAACGTAAACAAACGTTGAGAAATAGCTATTTTCTTCATGTTATATCTGTAATTTTACTACTTTTCATGTTATTTGACTTTACTTAGACCAGAAGATTACTCGAAAATTTTTCCAGGAAATTCAACTCCTGACATTACATAATATGAGAAAATATGTAAATAAACGCATGCAAAATTGCGAATTACAATCAAATA
This sequence comes from Centruroides sculpturatus, assembly GCF_000671375.1. NCBI lineage: Eukaryota > Metazoa > Arthropoda > Arachnida > Scorpiones > Buthidae > Centruroides > Centruroides sculpturatus. Next base: position 268,439 of record NW_019385100.1, read on the forward strand.
TTGTAAAAATAGTCGAAATAATATAAAAATAATATATAGTATGCATTATCTGAGAGGAAACTTGTGTTAACTTCAACCTACAGATGACTGATCCATTCCCCTCACATTACAGTAATTAGAGACACAATGGCTTTAAATTACAGTAATTAGAGACAAAATAGCTGTTTTCTTTATTTTGTAGCTATAATTTATTAGTTTTTATGTTATTTGATTTTTCTTAGACCAGAATATTTCTTATCAAAAGTTGCTTCCAGTCGAAAAATTTACCGGGAGAATCGTTACTTTCGGATGTTGCGTAATCGCATGAAAAAAATTAACTAATCGGTTACTATATAATCTATTATTGTAAAAAGCGTTGAAAAATTATGTAAAAAGTCAAATATTCACTATTAGAAGCAGGAAAATATATACCACCCCCCGCAGTTAGTCACGAAGAGAAAATGAATATTGTAAGTTTACACTCTGAGGCTCCAGAGAAGTGCAGTTTGTCTAAAATATATCACTGGACATTATAAACTCGGCAAATAAAATCGATCATTTTAAATCTTTATTAACGCTTTGTTCGAAAATGAAACTTTTTGATATATAGATAAATTTCGATCAAATGTGTTTAGATAAAAGTAAAATATTAAACGCTAACTGCAAGAGAATATTCAACTATTTGTATAGAAAAATCGTTGTAGAAAGACAAACAGCATGCAAACATCAAGTGTCTTCATTCTTCCGTAAGTACTTCCGGATGTTGTCTATTCGATGGAAAAAATTTATTCATTGCTAATTATATTTGAATATTGTAATATTCGTTTAAAAAATATGTATATAGTGTCTAATATTAACTTCTCGAAGCAGAAATACGTTTAAAACTAATTAACCTGACCTAGTTACCCCAACCCCACCATTCATTCTCCTGCTGAGTCAAAAAGTAATTGTAAACTTTTAACCCCTGCTCGGAAAACACGTGCATTTGTTTTGTTTGAAAGTAAACAAATGCCTTTGCATTATAATCTAGGCCAAAAAAAGGGCCGATTTAACGGTACTATTAACGCGTACAAAAAATTTGACTTATAGCTCTGTAAACAGTGGGGACCGATTTAGCGGTAATAAATGTAATAAACGAACCGGAATTGCAGTTTAGTGGTGTATATGAACACGAATGTATCGTACAAGGAAAAAAAAAGGTCAACAGGTTTCGCAGGAACTCCTCGGATGAAAAAGTTAGAAGTTAGTAGTTCACCCAGCGAGCCGATTCCGGACTGTCCGGACGATAGTAGTACCGTAGGCGCGATGCAAGTATAGATTAGGATGTTTCAAAATTTCACAATAAATAATAATAATATCTTGTAAAATTATGAGCAGTGGCGGCCCACCCCGGGCGGCACTTTTTAGGGAGCGGGCCGCCACTGCTCATAATGTAAATTTATTTCGACATCACCAATGTTGCAGTTTAATGGTAATTTATTTTTTTGGAATCTGTGAATCTGATAATTCCTAGAGAATAAGGGTGTTTGAACCGGTTACACGTTGATATTGCATTTTAGTGACTCATCAAGTCAATGGCAATGTAATTCTCTTTTTGATTTTCAAGAAATCAGATTTTTTAACCTTTGTTTCGTTTTCGTATTTTGTGATTAAACCTCTTTATTCTTAAAATAATTACTTTGTTTTAAATGATTATGAAAAAAACGCATTTTTTAGTAAAGTTTCTATTAGAGTTTCGAAGATAACTTATGAAGAAATTTAAAATAAAATTTTCAAATGTCGAAAAGTATAGATATTCAGATACTGTATACGGATATTAGTAAAACTATATAATATTAAACAGATAATTAAAATAACAATAGGAGCCGGAGTTTCATCAACAGCCAATATAGTAGTAATATTAATAGATATTATGTAACTTTGTGGTAAGATATTGTATAAGAATTGGTGGAGATGTGTTTACGAACTGCGGAGAAAGTCTATTGATACAAATTACATTCTTTAGTAATTACTGTATTTACTCGGGTATAAGACAATCTTGCGTATAGGACGAAGTGTGACTTCAGAGGTCAAAATAAAAAAAAATTAGATTTTTTAATACAGTTATAATTTTATTTTGTTTAATGACAAATAAAATATTATTAAATGCACATATTAAAGCAAACAACGACCTTTACATTTATAATCATTGCTAAGTGATCTGTATTTCATTAATGTTTTTATAAATAACTAAAAACTATTTTCTGCGAACGAATGAGATGCAACGCAGTTTAAATCAATGGACGTAGGATTAAACCAATAAACAAAGGAAAGTGTGTCTTAATTTGTGTTAACTTACGATAAATAGACTGTAGACCTATAAAGACAGCATGAAGTAAACACGATCAACAGAAATTATTGCAAAAATCGCAAAGAATCCTTCGCTCACGCTTATAAGACGACCTAGGTTTTTGAAGCAGTGAAGAATGAATAAAACCTCGTCTTATATGCGAGTAATTACGGTATTCAATGCAACTAGTACAGTTGACTTTGAACAAATTTTTAAAGTTACAACGCAAAAATATTTACGAATACTTTAATATACACGTCAACCCTATTACAAACGTGGTGACAAGGTTCAAAACTCCAACTTGAGCAGTATCCAGAGAAATGAATAATTAAGTGTGTATGTATTGCAGATTTTAAACTTTGCTATCAGTTGCGATAATGTTTTTAAAAACATAAGGAACATAAAACTCGGTAGTGCTACAATTGAGCGCTAAAAGTATTTAAAGGAATAGATGTCTTGAAAAGAAACGTAATCAATTGCATAAAACTAAATATATACAATTGGTCGGTTTTTATTTTTCGTATACACACTGTACAGATCTTTTACGATAGTAAGTATTCTATTTATATATAATAGCGAGGTTGAAGTCAAAGTTTTAAACGCAAAAACGTGTACGTCGGACGTTCAGCGCCGCTTTCCTATAAACCTAGAAATTTGACAATGGTGTTTGGAATGTCGAGCATGATTACACTGACTATCCAAACACCATTGTCAAACTTCTAGGGTTACAGGAAAGCGGCGCTGAACGTCCGACGTACACGTTTTTGCGTTTAAAACTTCAGCCTCAACCTCGTTAATATTGTGTTAAAGCATTTTAAAATTAATTTTTAGGTTTAATTTATTTAGTATTAATTTAGTTTTAGATTTTATAATTATAAATTTATTCTTATTTATTTAATTTTGCCTGCGTTTTTTGAAACCTGTGATAATGCTCGANCCTTTAATTGTTTGAGTTTTTCGACTAAGACGTTTGAATGCTCCATAAGTATATCTTGATCATCTTTCAGATTCCAAACATGTCCATGTGGAGCTAAATATTTTCTTCTTTTTCTCCAATTATCGTCAGAACTTTATTTAATTAAATTCAAAAAACTGTGAACAACAATATTTAAGCTGAATATCAAATAATGCATTACCTGAGAAAAAAACTGTTGTGTCCGAGAAGTGGCTTGAAGAAATCATACATAAAACTTTTATTGATTAAACTGTTGCTTTTTAACACTTCCTACAAAACGTTATACTGAATATTTACATTCGTAATAAATATATTACATAACTAGGCATGTTTGATTACCTTTGCAGATTCTGGATGTAAGAAATAAATTAATTTATATCCAAGTATATTTATACAGGCAAGTTTTTCGTTTGGAAATAGCATAGAGAGTCCCGCAGATACATTTAAACTTACTGAAAATTTACGAAAAAATATTTCATCTATTCATAAACAGTCAAATTACCCAATAAAATATTAATGTCTTACATATGCCGAAATGATGTAAATTGTGGTATTGCTTGTAACGTTGACAGAATAAAATGTTCCACAAAACTGGTAAAAAGGAAATAGTCGGAATATTCATTTTTAACTCCTGGCCGTTGTCATTATTTTCTGAAAAATTAATGTCTGTTATAAATATAAAAATTGACAATAAGCAATTATTATTGCGAAATCGTCAGAATGAAAAGCAGCAACATTTTTATCATATTCTTATTTATTTAATTTTGCCTGCGTTTTTTGAAACCTGTGATAATGCTCGAAGTGCACCCTATGCTTCCGCATCACTTGAGGCATCGCGTCTGCGATGACTGCGTCGTCAGGACTGACACTAATTCTTTCAGATGCGCTGTCTCAAGCTCTCCTCCATCCCAAGTAGTTGTGTCAGAAAGAATTGCACGCAACTACCGCGTTAACATCAACAAATACCCGTTTATTTACATAAAAAAATTTACATATAAGCTTAGGAGTCGTGAAGAACGAGAGAGTTTACAAGCGATCGCGCGTTGGTATTTACCTGAAGCGGTAGATTCATTGCGAAACTCGCACTCTTGCATAGGCCGTTTATCACGGAGGAGACGCTATTGTCGTTGGCGGGTAGACTTCTGATCATTGCTTATAGGCGGCGAAGACGGTGTATCGACAGCGAAGAGAGTGCCCACACGACCAACTTTCGAGAATAGACAAACTCTGTGTCGTCGTCGATCCTTTTTCTTATAGTTGGGGGGTTCTCACCTTTTTTCAATACTCTTTTTAGGCAATGTTGATTAGTTATACCAATAGCGATTTATTTCCGTTATGTTCCCGATAAAGTAAAAAAGTGCGCATTCAGGATGTGTCATCTCTAGACAAGGAAGCAATTCCGTGGAAAAATGGAATCACTTCCTGATATCGGGGTTGAAAGTTAATTTTTTTTCCTATTTAGACCGGATTCTCACAATCCTTGATTACATAATACATAAATTGTTTTTATGAAATTTATAAATTTATTATAGTTCGTAATTATTTGTTTTTACTAGTAACTAGCAGATATGTTCATGCTATAAGTGACGATATACAAGTACAGTAATACCCCGAACTTACGCGATAGGTGGGACCGAGCGATAACCGCGTAAGTCGAATTCGCGTAAGTCGGGGTATAATTTCGCAATTTGTGTAAAATCCAAGTCGGATGTATGTAAGCTAATAGATGTTCTCGTTAATCTTATCTCGTCTTTTGATTCGTTCATTTTACAAGAAATCACCACATAGAGTCTCTCGAGTCCCCGTAGATATAACAAACACAAAAATTAATAACACAAAATAAATTGTAGCTATGTGTGGATTCCACGCGACACGTCCGAACATGTAAGCTGAACAATAGTGTGGGGGGAGTGAGTAATCAAGAGTTGCGTGGCGCTCAAACAAAAGACGAATCGACGAGATTTGAAAATCGTGTAACTCCGAGTTCGCGTAAATCGGGGTAGCGTAAGTCGAAGTATTACTGTATTTAGCTGCACACGTGATCGCCAACTTTTGGGGAATACGAACTTTTCCCACAGTTCGTTTTTTCTTATGTTCCTGCGTTTTTAACGGAAGTACGAAGTTAGGGCGTTGATATTGTTTAGTCTGTTCACCTCGAGCGAGGCGTGGTGATTTTTCATGTTCATTGATTTGATTTTCATTGGTTGATTTTTCATTTAAAGGTTCGAATAAAAGAACATATTTACGCAATGAAATATTATACACAAACTTCAGCTGTAGCAAAACACTGTAATTTAAGCGGATGTGAAATAGAAAAAGATTCGATAAAAGACATAAAATTTGAAACAAATATTAAAATACGAAAATGTTATGAAGATATTGAAATTTTGAAGGTTAAAAAAGAATTTAGGATAATTTAGGTGTAAAAATAGATGAAGATTGTGTTAAGCCCCAATAGACCTAGGTCTGTTATACTACGTTCGCACACAATCCACGACTCACTTCGACCTCGATTTACCTACAATCTGGATTGTGACTGTCGCTAGCGTCAAGGTCTTCTCGGCGAACAGGCAGTCCGCTCGAGAAGAACCTGGCTATTACACGCGATCATAAAACTGATGTAACTACGCGGTAAGTCACAAACACCAACAAACAAAATGGAAGTTTTGGTTAGAAATAAATGCTTTTTCTTGCCGTACATCTAATAATAGACAGATGTCGTCGTCTCTCCAGATGTCTTTTTTATTTCTCTGTCGATAGCCCGACACGTGTTCCGCAGCCATCTTGTATTTTCTCGCGCGCGTGGGATTGTGGGATCTCTCTTATAACTTGATCTAGTTTCGAGAACTCTCTCCAGTCAATCTCGATTGAACCTCGTTTCAGTCGAGATTGAAACGGTCGAGAGAGATCGCACCACGGAACAGTCTCCAACCTTAGTCACAATCTAGATCGAAATGCTCGGTGCGAACGGGGTATTACACCTCGTAGTCTGTTGATCGCTCAAGAAATAGGAACAGGAAAAAAAGTCCATTTTTGGACGGGAGTTCCAATATTTATACTTCCCGCCATTGGGTTGACGTGAAACACACGTGATGTTGGTCACTGAGCAATCAACCAGCGCGACGGGCCCAACCCGTTCACAATCAGGTACCATAAAATAAAACGGAATTTTACAACAAAACCCGACATGACACGTCATATATAAAAAAAATAAACGAAATAAACTATACATAGTGCTTGGGCACTACAATTGGTGTGATTATATTAGTTAAAATAAAAATACTGTAGATTTATGACATAAACTGGATGACAGAAAATGTATAACGGTCGGTATTTCTCTGGAATTTGATTGTAAAAATGCATTGTTTTTTTTTCTTTTTTTAATTTGTGTAATGTTTCAGTCAGTCCTTCAGAGATATCAACTACAGTAAAACCTGTCTATGGCGACCACCCATGGTTCCTTCAAAAAGTGGTCTTTTAGACAGGTGGTCGTCCAATAGAGGTGGTGCTGTAATATCGTATTTCCGTACGTATTTTGCGCACTTTTTAGCCATTTCTACTAAGCAAAACTCGAGGCTAGCAAAAAGAAGCGAATTTTTTCAACAATAAGGCTATATTGGTATTGTATTTTATTCTTATCGGATAACCCGATTTACAGGAGTCGTCATGATATTATAAGACAGATTAAACACCAATATTTTAAAGATTAATACAATACTCGCATTTTCTCGATTATAATGCACACTTTCTTTTTTCCGACTTAATTAATTCGACTCGGTTCTTTTCGTTCGCTCCTCAGTTACGTGTATTACGTCATCAATATACAAGCGCGTCCTATCTCTCCATCACTTTGCTTTTGGTTTTCGTTAGTTTAATCTTATTTTAACTTTAAAAATACTGTATTTTTTAATATTTAATATTTTCTTAATTAATTAAGTACAATAAGAAAAATTATTAATTAATAATAAAACGATTTTATTATTTTTTCTCATTATACGATTTCATTACAATCGCGGAATCGAAAAAGGAAGTAAAACTGATTTTTGCATTAATGCGTTTATTGTTTTTTGAATATTTTGCCTGCGAAAATTACTTGGATATTATTTTTCTAAAAATATCGTGGAAATAAGGTAGGTTGATACAGAAACTATTTATCGCACGTGTACTGTATATGAGCTTCAAAATAAATAAATAAAAATAGATTTTATCAAACGATGAGATCAGCCGATTAATTGTATCGTGTACAATATTTTACACCCCCAAGGAAAATACTGTAGGTCTAGGGTAAAATAAATTTTGTTTTCCCACAGTTAAACTTCGCCGCTAATTGCTGTTGTGATAACTTTAATACGATCTTCTAACGACAGCACTTTGCATTTCGGACATTTTCCAACAAACTGAAATGAATTTCCTTTGTTGCTAGACTAATTTATTAACACCTGCACCTAATTTCAAGGGTGGGAGAAGTGCCCGGGATGGGTTCGAACGAGAGTTTAGACTAATTCATTATATTAGGAGGTGGAAACGTTGTTGAGATGGGTTCTTACAATAGTTTAGACCAGATACATTCGCGAAAGTGGTCGCTTATTACAGGTGTTGTATGTTGTTTCGGACCAAAAATCGATGCCCGCGGTCGCGTTACACAGGTGGTCGTTTAATACAGGTAACTTATACGAAGATTCTATGGATAAACTATTCCGTGCCAGAAATTTTTGCCCGTTTTGACAGGTGCCCGTCGAATGCGGGTGGTCGCCTAAGCAGTTTTCACTGTATAAGTATTGTGTCCATTCGCTTGTGCCAGTAAATATAGGTGGCGTATGAGTCGACCAAAATGGCTGCCATAAAGGGATAGCGTGCCTGACAACATACGAGAGTTACTTGTATGATGTCTTTGTAATAACTTTTCTCTCTGTCGTTAAAACGTTTTATCCGCATTTGTGTCCAACATTAATCCTAGCTGATTTTGTAGTTGTTTAAGTCATGATTAAGTCATTAAGTCACTTTGTGACATTTTAGAATATGTGGGTGATCGAAAAAGATGTCTTTTAGAAAGAGAGGAAATGCTAAAACTGATAACTTCATATCTATCCACATCTTTCTTAGCAAATAATTCACTTGACTTTCACCAACACCTAATTTTACCGAGCTTAAAACTCTTTTCTTTTTACAAACATTTTCGATCTATCTAATACAGGCCATCGTCAGGTTAAAATGTTCCAAAATGGAACGTACCGGTACCGTTTTCAAACATTTTACATATTTAAAACTCAAAACATAATTTAACTTCAAAATAAATTGAAAGAAGTGTGTATATTAAATAAATAAAATACCATTTGAAAATCAACAGTTAGGAATAGAAAAAGATTATGTGGGTGTAACTAGAAGAAACCTGGTGGTACTGTACGTTTGCGAGAACATAGATACAACGTTGACAAAGAACACAACACAATATTAGCGATTATGGCGCAGACCGAAGGAGCAATTGTAAAATGGGATGAGGCGAAAGTCATTAAAACGGTCCACTCTCCATCCATTGCGTTGGAGATGGAAAAGGTGGAAATTTATAAAAGAAAATGAAAACCTTGCCTAAATGCTAGTTTAGGCAAGGTTTTCATTTTCTTTTATAAATTTCCGGTTCTGCAACCTGCACACGCGGTTCTGCAACCGTCACACGCGGTTGCAGAACCGCGTGTGACGTCAGAATGTCTGACTCATTCGGACACGGGAGTGGGAGCGTTTCGCACAAAGACACACTTCACGGTTACAACCGATTTATTGTACAAAAAAAAATATCTCACACTTTTAACGTGCGGCAGAGACCAAATCTTCTGGGTCCCCTTTCTCCGGATGACGAAGGTCCAAAAAGGAAAGCTTTCCAGGATTTCTAGGGGCATTAGGAGGGAATTAGAGTTAGTCCGGTTGAAGTTTAGGTGTAGATGCGATTTCTTTTCGGATTATCGTGCCACACGAATGGAAGACAGGGAGAAGCTCTCCACGTCCTTGAAAATGCCCGTTTTATAGATTTTTTTCGGTCCCAGACCGAACATTCCGATAGGTCGATGCCGACGCGCCTCCGCTCTCCAATTGGTCCCCTCTCGTTACGAAATGAAACGAGATCAGAAACCAAATCCTGAGATGAATCAACACCGACTGACAATTCGATCCCTGTCGAAGATGTTCGATCTTAGGACTTACATTCATCTGTTGTTTTAACCTGAGACTCTCTCTCTTTTCTAACAATTCTATCANATTTTAAAATAAAATCTCATAGCAGCTAGAAAGTTACTCAACTGGTTGGTAGTTTTTTATTATTTATTGTTAATATCATGAAAATGTAAATTGAATACATAAATTAAAAGAACTATTCTTTTTGGATTAACTAAAATAACATGGTCGTTGAATGTACAAAAAGAGGTTTATAAAATCTTAATTATAACGCGTATAGGAATTTTCACATTCTGAAAATCACGTTTTTTATATCCAGTTGTATCACGTTCTCATTTATTATTGTAATACAAAATTATTTAATATAAACTCTTACTTGTCTTATGGTGTCTTCAGTCGCTTCTATTACATAATTTTATGCTGCTATGAGATTTTATTTTAAAATAACTTTTATTTTATTAATCATAATAAATAAATAAAATTGTGTATAGAGTCATCTGTTATGAGAGTTTATTATAAAAATTTTTACATTATTAATTATTATAAAATTGTAAGAATCTTAACTTTCTGCGTAGTAATAAGTTTTATATTTAAAAAAAAATTGTAAACGCTAATAACATGTAAAATCTTCATTAAGTCAGACCCTCTTGAGATAAGAAACAAACCTAACTTCATCTGTCTTTCATCTATCTTCCCACCACCTCTGTCTTTAACCACCAAATTTAATACAATCAATGCCTCTTACATAAGCTCTTCCAAATTTCAAACTCTGCATAAGTTCTCTTGCCAAATTTAATTTGTTAATTAGTATTCCATCCTGAAATATTAAACAAAATAGATAACACACAAACACACATACATAACTAAGAGACAAATTTGGCACGATTCTAAGACTTTCCCTTGTTATGTATATGTTACCGTGAAAGACCGAATATTTGATTATAATATTATACATTCCAACAATAGCCGATGTATGTCGACAAGCACAGATAAGCTTTGGTGGAGGTCGAAACAACACCCAAGAAGCCGATATCGACAGAGAAGCGACAGTCTGTGGCCAAATTCTTCGCCATTTCCTTCTGCTCAAATTGGTGATACCGTACGAATACGAATCCTTGATTTTGACCGTTGCTGCTAATTCGAAAAGTGGAGGGCAAAGCTGTATACGGTATCATTGCAAAAAGAAGTGTTTCACGAGTAAATGTAGTTGTAAAAGCAAGGGACTCTTGTGTAATTCAAAGTGCCATAACAGTTTAAGTTGTTGCAATAAATAAGATTGTATAATGTTAATCACATAATTTATGTGTAAGTTTATTATTGTGTTATTTTCTTTAATGATTTAGAATGTACTGTTCGTTTTACGTTCAATAGTTTATTTACATGTGCTGTTACTTAAGCTTTCTCCTATTTTCACATATTAAAAAGTTGCATTTTTGTCTTAACGTAATAAAAATATTTTTATTTAACATTCACCATCAGTGCATGCTGAATGCCGACATTTTCCGGTGTAAGTGAGAAATAATGATATTTAGCAAATATTTTGTACATACACAAAACGACTGTGTGAATGCTGACATTCACCGGAGAATGTTGACATTCGCTAGATATCGGTCATTCACAGTAATATATACATAACAACCGGGAAAGTAACAAACGACTGATTCAAAATTTTGCAACACCGTTTTTAATTCGTTGTACTTTCTCTTTTGCTAAGGTAAAAATCTTAGATTCAAATAATACACTAAAGATACATCACTAGCTTCTGTTTCTATTGAATGCTCTGATTATTGAATATATTATTCATACTGTATTTATTAATTATATATTTAGCTGTTTGTATAAAAACTATAATACGTGATTTAAAAAAAAAACACAAAACTCAATTTAGATACGGTAACAGAAAATAAATTATTTTACACATACACATAATTTTTATATTATGTAACCGAAGTTTTTCAATATATGAAATTTATGGTTATTAGTTAATATGAAGTTTATTAATATAAAATTTAACTAATTTCAGACAAACTCCGCATATGCCAAGAAAAGCTAATGAACAGATACAAGAACGAAAATGCTTATATGACTTCTTTTCTTTGGAGTGAAGACAACGACTTTCCAATAAGAGAAGGCTTTGTGGATGTCAAACTCCATAAAACCGACATGTTTGGAAGAAAAACAGGAGAAATCATTCAAGTTAAAGATATCTTTGCGAAAGAGTCTAAATTTCATCGCACAGTACTCATCACAGGAGATCCGGGATATGGGAAAACAACCATTTGTAAGAAAATCGCCTACGATTGGGGAATGGATGAAGAGAGTCGCAGTTACTTGAAGTCGTTTGATATTTTAATTTTTATACAATTAAGCGAATTAGGAGAAAAAAGTATAATTGACGCTGTTATTGAATGCATTGACGACAAAGCAAACAGACAATTTGCAAAGAAACTCAGAGAAACTGAGTGGAATTTTTTGATCATTTTAGATGGATTTAACGAAACTCGCGATAAAGATTGCGTAAAACAATTTATAAGTAACGATTCATTCGAAATTTCTGTCCAAATGACAATAATAGTTACCAGCCGTCCACACGTTTCGGATGAAATTAGAAAACTTATCGAATATCGATGTTACATCGAAGGATTCACTCCAGAACAAAAGGAAAAATACATCGATTTCATTGTTAGAGACGAAGACAAATGCGAATATCACAAAAATATTATTAAAAACAATCGTTTCTGTTTCGAATTAGCGAAATGTCCTTTTATGCTGTACATGTTATGCTGCCTTCCTAAAAGTAAATCAGACAGATACGTAATGACAAATGCCGATGTGTTTATGTTAATTTTCCGTCTTATTATAGAAAAGTATAAGAAAAAGGAAAATGGAATCCATAACCTAAAAAGAGGAAAATATTTTGACGGAGAAGATTTAATTATTAAGCTGGGAAAAGTTTATTACGTAAAGGAATTTCTTGATTCTACAAAGGATAACGGTTTAGAAACAAGAAAAGTCAAAGAGAAAGATTTGCATAAGGCTTTCAGTAAAGAGGAATGCCAATTTTTCCTTGATCTCTACATTTTTGTAAAACGTACAGCTAAGGATAATGGAGAATATTTCGACTTTATTCATCGATTATTTACCGAATTTATTATGGCATTTTACATTTTCGATTCGATCGATGTAGTTACTTTACCAGAGGTTGACGGTATTTTATTCTTTATTCTCGGTTTGTTTAGAGATAATCCATTTGCAGGCAACTTTATTAATTTTCTACGAAGAATCTTCCTGCATCCCGTAACATGGCTGAATTTTTACAACGAAATCAAAAACGAAAGAAATAAACAACTGTTTTGCGCAGAAACAAAATTAGTTTTTTATTTCGATTGTTTAGACGAATTCTTGAAATTATCAAATATTTGCAAATTCAATACAATGTATTTCTGCATTCCAGATCGTAGTGATGACTGGGAAAATATTAAAAAAGAATTAATTAAATTCCACAGTAATCTGAATTATTCGCACGACTTTCAGATATGTGTATTGCTTGACAGAAGATTTTCTGACGATCCTGCCACATCGAGTAGTTCTGTTAGATATATCGATCTGTATGAATCTGTGAAATTCTTAAAATATTTATTTGAGAGCTACAGTTGGGATAAATTCCAATTTTATTTTTATGGCATTGTTTGCAATTGTAATACAGAATATTCTATTATATGCGATAGAAATATTGATAGTTTTAGAAAAATTGAGGAAGATGTTACTGAAGAAATTAAAAAAGAGTTTAATTGTCGAGGTGAGAAACCTGTTGTTTTATGCAATGAGAGCGAATCTGGTGACGATAAAAAATACTTGATGTCTGAAGGCCAATATAATTCTTTATTGCCATACTTTATGAAGCATTCTGTTCGTGGAGATTTTCGTTCTGTTATTGCTAATTTTTGTATGGAATGAAATACGTACAAAAAATATGAAATGAAGAGTTCGTAGAAAAAGGTATTTACACAAATAATCATAAAATACTTTTTCATTATTTGAATTCTATAAATGAAATTTATCAGAATTTCATTTACTGTTTATTTTATTATTTTTAAACATTAATAACTTGTCAAATTGTTTATGTATCAATTTTGTAATTATTTAATAAATCATTTATTTTTATAAAATGAATATTTAAAGAAAAATAATTTTACATTGATTTTTTTTCATTTCATTCAGTATTTGTTATAAAATAATACTTTAAGGTAAAGTTACGCAGATGTTCTGTACAGTATAATAATTTTCTCGGTGGAAGTTTAGGTTGTAAAAACCAAGTGATGTTAGAAAGACCATGTAACCTTGTCTCTACTGTCTGGTCGGATCTAAAATAATGGAAACTGCAGCTGCTTGAAGTAGCCGAAGTTTCCATTAATAGGCCAAAAAATAAACTTAGTCTAATATATAATAATAAACTATAATATTCTCATACAATACACAATATAATTCTCATATAATATACATAATAAACTATATTTATTCTCAACTTTAAATTTAGCCTATTTTTAGACAAATTAGACAAATACATTTCAATTATTTATTTGATAAATCTATAATAAATTTTTATATTTATTGTGCTGCATCATTACTGAAAATAAGAAAGTAAATAATCTTAACAAATATGGCAAAACTTACTGCGAAATCGGTGAGCGATTAGAAAATTTTACTACCAATAAAGATAAAGTGGGCGGTAGGTGTAAGAAGGTTGACTATCCCTGGCTTAAGTCTGTTCGTCTGTGGGTGATGGTGCTGGAGGCAAGGATGACACAAGTCCTTACAACAAAACCATTTATTATAGTAAACTAATGCTTATACGAATGTCCACAGGTAGTTGATGTGGAAAGTTAGTTAAACAATTCCTTCACTTCCAAGGATGAAAAAGTTCGGCAAGTCCGTTGATCCCTGTATAAAGGTTTCGTGATGGTTCAAGACGGTTCGAAATGGCCCCGATGCAGGGAGAGATGACGGAGATGATGATGATGTTAGACTTGATGTTGCTTGTCGGAGATTAGTAAAAACTAGTTGGACTCGCGTATCTGGTTATGTAACAAAGAATACACAAAAATTACACTGTCTTGACTCACGGAAGGTCAGCGCTGAAAAGGGGAGAATGAAACGAGACACCGGTTGTGCGTAACGATGTCTTATAGCATTTAACAATAATTTCAATCGTTTATTCCAACAGATGATGCAGTTCGTCGTCGAGAGGGTGGCTCGTCGAAGTGGGGTAACGACGTCAAAGCGAGTACAATAGGAGAAAATTGGCGTGCGCATTGCATGATGCCAAAGTTATCCAAAACGCTAATTACCCGAGTGCACTGTGTCCTTGATATCAATATCCGTTCTTTCTTTCGTCCATTCTGATTGGTCATTCTCCCTCAATTACGCTTCCCTCGTTACTAAGCGTAACGGGACTCAAACCTGGAACGCGAGAAAGGTAACGATCGAAGTTGAATTCGATCTCTCACCGATCAGGATGACATTCCTTCTACGATTTATGGTTTCTGCGTCGCAGTTTCAACATAAACAAAAGGTGTCCGACTACAAACATTTGTCTTCTTGCTTTTTTAAAATAATTAAACTTTTCTCTAAATTAACCGATTTTCGCGAATTTCGTGACAGTTCGGTTCTATCAGGGACCTCATATAATCTTATACAACTTATTGATGCTCTATCAATCTGATTTTTACTAAAATGAGCCGAACAAAGTTTTAAACATTGCTTGGTCTGCAATTGTTTCTTCTGGCTGCTATAATGCATAACGATCTTCGTATTTCATTACGTGGAAATCTAGCAAGATTATTATTTTTCATGAGTTTATATATCAGTTAATAAATATTTTTATATATTCTTAAGTAATTACCATTAATATCATATTTTACCGATATTAAGTATTTCAACTGAACTTGATAATTATAAAATAGGAATACATAAAACAAATTAATTTTTTTTAAATTTCTTTTAGATAAAATATCTACAGTTACTAAGTAAATAAATTTGAGATTTTATTTAATTATTTGCAACTACAACGAGCGAATAACTCTTATCAAACGAGCAATTGTCGCAATAAAATAGTAAAACATTCAAATTATCTCGGTTTTAGAGGTTTTTCTTTAAATAACTTTATTAGTTTCGTATTAGAATTTTATAATAAACCAGAAATTTCTGACTTCATAAATTTACGTCAAAAATTAAAAATAGAAACTTAACTAAAAGAAAAGTAATTCACACAAAACTTTAATAACTTTTTAATTTAAGAGTTTTAATCTCATTCTGTAGAAATGAGATTAAAACTCAAAAAGTACTATTAATACAATGTTTACATTTTTACTAAATTAATACCCAGCTAGATGCTTCTTAATTTCCACATACTTATCTCACTGAGAATTATTTATTAACACGTTGAAAAAGTTTATTAATGTTAACAAGTTATCAATGTTCCATAAATTTTAATAAATCTGAAGATGGCCTTTAGAACAGTTTAAAAACGTTTGTTACAGTTAATAAATAATTATCAGTGAGATAAGGTATTGTTATTGTGGAAATTAAGTTTACATTTTTGATCTCAATGATTGATTAATATTAACAGTCATTTTAGAAGTTGGCGTTTAATTTAGAACATGTGTTTATTGTAGGTCCACCAGTGGCCAAGTAGTTTAGTACCCTGAAAACTGGGAGTTCGGTCGTGGTTTCGCGCCTCGCCCTGACGGGCTGGCCGCGTAGAATTTTCCGGGTTTTTTTTCTACGTCTATAACGCCTAAATAACTGCCTAGGGGCCATAACTTCACAAACAAACAAATCCCCTTAGTGCCCACAGGGTGGAAAAAGTTTAAAAAAAAAAAAAAAAACAGTGCTAGCAGAGTTATTGGGCCAATCATCTTCGAAAAGGAGGTTACTTCTGCTGCGTATGTTAAATAGACCCTCTACCTATAATAAAAATTGGTCATACGAATAGCTGCCAACATGTCTTTTCTAAACTGCTTATTTATCTGCAGCCACATACTTAGTTGGGGAAACGGAAATAATCTAGCACTTATTTAAATGGATATTCGGGCAGAAAAAAAAAATAATAAATGTCGTTTTCGAGTTTTAGAATTAATTTATTCAAATTATAAATGAAATTATACCAGTTTTCCCATCAAAGCGGAAATTGTTTAATATACCGTATTTTAATATGCTATTTTTGAAATTGAATTTATTTACACATATGTACCATACATATATGTAAGGGATATAATACCGAATATAAATTATATTTTTAAGTGAATGGTTTTTGTTTATTTTTCATTTTAGATTTTGTCCGTTCCCTTAAAATTTTCTTTATTGGGACAGAAGCTTAATCGAATGTATCCCAATTAAGCGGAATTGACTGTACAGTATTTGTATTTCGAAATATCATTATTCATTAATACAATTAATAAATTATTTAAATATTTATAAATACAGTAGAACATTGATGCACGATGTCAATAGATTGCCAGGATCGATCGTGGCGACGCACGTGTTCATGATACGTAATCGTGTCCACGATATAATTTATTTACCGTATATAAAAATACAAGTATATAGGCCTATATAATACTTATTTATATATTAATTGATAGTTTTGCAAATAAATAAATAAAACAAAAAAGATATGTCGATATAATAATACTAAGAATAGACCAATAGAAACACACCACAAAATTACATCACATTTTCAAATTTTCGCGGAAAGTTTAACAAGTTAAGATGTAATCATTAAGTTATTCTCTATTATCTGTGTTTCTGTTTATATATTAGTTTGTGTTTTTTTTTATAAAATAACTACAATGAATCGAGTACTTCCTTTGAAAGGTAAAACATTACTTGTTTAAAGTCAATTGTCGAAAGAAATTAACACATTAAATTAAATCATTGTATTCTTATTATAAACAGATGGCCTTGAAAATTGCGAGAAAATTAAAGTATCGGAAGATTCTCCTAATTTTAAGTAAGTATTCAGAAATTGAGCTTGCTTTTCTTTTAGTTTCAATTATAAGCAATGATTTATTTACACGTAAAAAATTTATGTAAACAAATCATTTCAGTTTACAGTTTGATGATCTTCAGCTTATCTTATAACGTCTGTAATTTTGTATAATTTCAATTGATAGATAATTCAGTTCTGAAATTAAATAATATATTTTAAAGCTAATACACTGTATTACAGTAATTTGTTTTAAAAAATTTGTTATTGTTTAAATGTTAGAAAAAATTGAACAATTTCATAAATGAAACTTCACAAATAATAGAACATAAAGACAGAATTTCTAATTATGCTCATGTTTAAGGTTAAAAATCATTAAGAGAAGATTTTAAATAATATTTTAATATTGGAATTATTAATTAAACTTAAAGGTTAAATATTTAAAGGAATTGTGTAATTGAATATTTACTGTTATATAAACATTACTGAATATGCAAACTTAAGATGAATGTAAGATTTTTTTTCTACTATTTATTCAGTATTAGAAAGTATTCATATTATCTAATATTGTTATATTAATTAATATAGAGTTTATATTTATTTGCCATATGTTTCTAAATAATATTTTGTTGAAGGTACTCAACCAATATTATTCAATGGGACCATCCAGAATACATTAGAATAATACAAGAATTGGAAAGTTTTAATGAGATCAAGTACGCTGCTTATCGAACTGCCATGAAATTACGTCATATCCAAAAAATGCTGAAATGTATGTTTATTGATACATTGAACTTTAGATTAATTTTTTTTATAATGTTAAGATCTTATCTATACTGGAAATTTAATTTATGTTTATTTTATAATATTTTTTAAATTTAAATTTAGATTAAAAATTTATGCATTTTCTTTGCTCCATCACTTATGGATGCAGAATTTCATTAATATCTGAAATTAGTTTTACAGTATAAGCTCATTATCATGATGATTATGATAATGTAAGTAAGTGATGTGAGAACATATTTTTATCTCATTTATCACCATTGAATTCATAAATAGAAAATGTTGCATTTACTTTTGTCATTAATGTATTGTACAGTCAGGTTTTAGTAATACAGTATACTTTTTAAATTGTTTATTAATTTAATAGTTTTTGTCATAAAGGCTAAGTTTGCTATCAATATTTTTTGTTGATTAATACATGTTAAGTTTAAACAGCAATATCTCATATACATTTCAGTATTCTAGGTTTCAAAGTTCTTTACAGAAATAAGATTGTTAAATACTTAGTGAATGCAAATTTGAAAGAAAGGAGAGTGCTATGTTATAGTTTTCTTTTAAACAATTAAGATCATATATGAAAATGAACATTAAAAAATTAAATATTAACAATGTCTTTTTTATTTGCTAACAAACTCTTTGCTTAAATATATATCTTTAAAAATAAAAACATTCCACACATGTTAGGTATTACTTTTTATTAATTTGCTTGTTTTCAAACATATTTCTACTTCAAACATTTTGTTTTCTTGTAAATTTCACAAAATTTCAGTTGAAGTATGTTGGTATAAACAAATAATGACTAACAGTTGACCAATTTAGTATATATTTTGATGATATAACCAGGGATGGATGCAATAGGTGCGAGGCCCGATTGAATTTTTTTTGAAGGGCCCTTCAATCTTTAAATAACAAAATTAATTAACATTTAACAGTATTTCTATATTTTTAAATGAGTATAACTATATAAATTTTTGCCATGAAAAATCTTCTAATGTGTTGATGAATGAATATAACTGAATTTTATTGAATATAAACCTATAAAGAGATGTTTTATATGTTCCAAAGTTTCTGTTCTGTAAAATCTAAAATAGTATCAAAATCCAACTGGCTTGCTTCTTGACTCTCAATCGACATGATCGCTAAACTGTTTAATCTATTCTGTAATTTGAAACTATTTTTAAATATATAAATTTTGATGTCCTGCGGGGCCCCTTCAAGTGCGGGGGCCCAATTGGTACAAATCGCTCCAATCACCTCAAATCCAGCCCTGGATATAACATATCTCCATGTTGGCATCTTTATGAATATTAACAATTAAAATTACTTCAGCATATATGCCCAATTACTATAAAAGTGATAGACTATAATATTTCACAATTAGTTGATTAAAAAAAATTTATCAAAACTCATTTGAGTATAATTAGAGTAAATTAAAAGATTTATTAAATGTCTAGCTAGCATAATTATCTATATATACTAGACAAAAGTTTGAACCTTATTCTATAAAAAGTTTAAACAAACAGAAAATATTGTCAATATATGAATGAATGAGTACTATGATGATAAAATTAGTGTAAATTTGTTTGTATATATTGTTTAGTTTTATACTATATAATATTCAAAGTTATTGTCATAAACTTAAATATTATATGATTAAATAATAATAAAAGGTTTATCTAAACTTATTTTTAATATTTTATATTTTTAGTGCATTGGATTAAAATAAGTCTGATCAACAATATTTATGAAAATTTAGGATATTCTTTCCAAAAGCATGTTTTGGATTATACACAATTACAAAAACTTTTATGCTGCATTTATACAAAAATGGAAGGAGAGTTATCTGAAACAGAACAAGCAGAATTTTATTCAAAAATTTTATCCAACTTTTTACAAAATTTATTTGGCATGTAAGTAACATTTTTAAAGCCTGTTGCAAGTTTATATATAGGCTAATACTGTATTTAGATTATATAGGACTGTGTTAAGTAAAATCTAAAATTCTGCTAATTATTTGCAAATTACAATTCAAATTGCAAATTTAACCAGCAGAAACATCTGTAAATAATATGTTATGAATTTTATAATATAACTTTTGTTGCATGTCAATGATAAGTTTTCATTGATCTTCATTTATAGTGCATTTTGTGATAAATACTCCCTCTGTCTCATAATAATAGTAACAGTTAATGAATTTAATTTGTCCCTTAATAATAGTAGCAAAACAAAATAAATATAGAATGCAACATTTATTATCAAAAAACTAGATTAAACAATGAATTAAAAATATTACTCCTAATTTTCATTTTGTGTTCAGATAGTTTCTGAATTTTTCAATAATTTCATTACTGCATTTTAAACTTGTAGGTAGGATCTCTTGGCTTCAAAGCTTTGCTTTTCATTTTTCTTTCGATTCATCAAGAACTGAACAATCTGAACTCGATCTTTGCTTGAAAACTCTCTTTTTTTCATTTTACCTTTATAATGGGTTGATATTCAACTGAAATTAAACAATTGATTTCGATCAGCAGATGAAATTAGAAAAATACTTAAATTTGTAATAATTAGGTTAAACCAAAAATTGAAAAATGTGTCATAACAAATGACAGATGTCATGAAAAATCAATTTTGATTGAAGGCTTCACAATTTTGCGATACAACATAACTTACAGCTGTATTCGCCAATAATTCCTGTTTAAATATTCACTTGCTAATTTTATTATGGGAAAGAGGGAGTAATATTTAATAAATATGAATTACTAACTAATCATTTAATTGTAATTGAATTTTTCAGAGAAAAGAAAGACAATATCGAATTGTCATCAGTGACTATTTTCCTTTCTATATTATGTTCTGCTCCTTTAATTGAAAAATACAAGTGTGAGTAAATTTGAAAATAAATAAAATAAATTATCATCATGATTAGAATAAATGTTATAAAACTAGTTACTTAATATTTCAGTTATTTTTAGTAAATTTATTGGCAGCAATGGCTTCTTAAGCAAGAAGAATTTATATATTATTCTTTATAATATAGCAAAGGTAAGATATTGTCATTTATAATATATTTTATTAGAAAAATACATAAAGCCTTTGATAAAAAAAAATGAATTTTATGTTTTTAATAGTATGTCTAATGGATATAAACTAAACAAGTACAATATACTCCACTTATTGTAATCACTTTGGGACTTACCCAAACTGATAATAATAACTAAGTTCTGATTACAATAAGCCAATTTAATATAATGTATTGTAACTTGTAGGTTTGGGAATTGCTAATTTTGATAACATTGTGATTACAATATGCAGAAGCTATTTATATATAAACCAAACTATTAAAGTAATTGAATTATTTATAATATTTTATGCCTTACATGATTTGTAAATATGGCAGTTTGATTTATATTTTTAATTTAGTATTACTAATTTACTGCAAAAAGAAATTTACCCAATATTTTTAATCTTCTCGAACACAGTGCTTTATTTTGACAAAAAATAAAGATTAGTGATATATATTTGAAACAATATTCTTTCAATACTATATTAAATAAAATTTATTGCTTTTATAATTCAGATTCCAGAAATATTGGGTGAAAAGTTAAATTTTGGAACACAATTAGTTTCTGCATCTGTGGAGAGTTGTTGCAAATGGGTATGTATATCTGAAATTTGTTATAGAAATATGATAAAGCCATAAAATGATTATTAAAAACCAAATAAGGTTATATTTATTAAATAAATTTATAAAATATAAATTTATAAAATAAATATCTTACACTGTTAATATTGTGATGCATGTGCAATGGAAAATAAAATAAATATTGATCAATAAAATTTTTTCTATTTAAATTAAATTCATAATGATTTGTATGTTCTGATTAACTGGATATTTTATTTAGGCAAAGAGAAATCAAAAAGTTTATCATATTAGTCATTATTGAAATAAATTAACTTAGTTCTTAATTGCTTATTTAACTATTATCATTCTTTATATTTCTAGGATGAATAAATATAGAATAATTCAAAGAATTTTAAATAATTTATTATTGAAGCGTATTGTATATATTTATAAACATCTGAAATTTAAAAAATATGGTCATTCACTACAGTATTTCATATTATATATGGAAATTCTCATCAAGTTACATTTTATGGTTTTTAATTCTTGTATTATTATCATATCACTTACTATTTTTTATTATAATTTAATGTAACTTTTATGAAATATTTTTTTCTGATAATTATAACATAAATAGCATTTGAAAAAAAAACTAATTTATTTGTGTTAAAAATTTTAGATTTTTAGATGTTTAATTGTAAAAATATTTAGAACAAAGAATAAAGCTATCTGACATTTATTTTTCAATCAATTTTGAAACTTTTAAATCATAATTTCATAAAAGCTATGATAAAACATAAACAGATGATAATTATTTATATAGAATTGTTTACTCTTTAATATAACTTACTTTCATCATTCATTCATCTATTATATTATACTTACATATTTCAGGCATTGTAGATGAGGTTTTTTTTTTTTGTTTATTGATGAAAATATAAATGCTTTTATAAAAGATTAGAGAAAATTTGACTTAAATACATCTTATATTCTTGTATAATTATGCATATTATAGTTTTAATTATTATTATTATTCTTTCATATAGAATTCAAAATTGAATTGGATTTCAGAATCTGGTTTTTTAAATTGGATGAAGCAAGAACCACAAACATTAGTGTGGATCTCTACTCATTTTCGACTGATTACTGCAGAAAAAAGTGAGCGATATAAGTAAAACTGATATTACAAATCAGTAATTCAATTGAAATGTGTATATTTTTATAAATTTTTGAAAAATTATCATCACAATTCAAACTCTAAATAAAAATGTTTTTATTTATGTTTATTAAGTATTATTAAAAATTTTTAAGTATATTAAGTTTTATAATCTTAATTTCTCAACCATGGAATTTCATTAATAAATGAATTTTATATACTTATTATTAATGGTAGAATACTTTAAAATTAATGATAACTATTGATATATTGAAAATGCTTTTATTTTAGTTGAACATTTTGTTAAATGTGAAGTTTGTAAGATATATCCGATTATTGGTCTTAGGTAAGTAATTCTTTTTTTCTACTATATTTGGAAAATGTCTTAAACAATTTATAAACAATTTTATTTTTATTATTATTAATATTTTTTGATTAAAAAATATAAATAAATTAATATAAATTTCAATGTGTAGTCCTTTAAGCAAACATTACAGGAATTGTTTTGATATTTATATATTTTGATATTTTGAAACACTAAAAGAAACAAATTATAGTGCAATATTCACATTAAAAGTAAAATGCCATTACTAATATTTATACTATCAAAATTTCTACAAATGTGATCATTTGTGAAGATTTTTAATTCTCTTACAAATAAAAATTATAATATAAATGAAAAGTGGTAAAATTAATCTTCTCATTTAACATACCAATGACAAACAAATACAGTAATTTAATTTAAATTATAAAATTA
Source organism: Centruroides sculpturatus (assembly GCF_000671375.1). Taxonomy (NCBI): domain Eukaryota; kingdom Metazoa; phylum Arthropoda; class Arachnida; order Scorpiones; family Buthidae; genus Centruroides; species Centruroides sculpturatus. Next base: position 292,172 of record NW_019385100.1, read on the forward strand.
TTAGATTATAAATTAAAAAATTAGAAGAACTTGAAATGAAAATCAGATGATTTCAGAAATATATCTATAATTCATAAGATAGTTATAAACAATTGAAATGGTTTATTGTGGTTAAAAAATTGTTGATTAAAGTTTACTGATAAGAGATTAGATTGTATTTTAATATAGAAACTTCTGATGAAACATTCGGTCAGAATACATTGACAGAAATGCCGTAAGGCATTTTGTTTAAATATTGATATAAATATCAAAGCATAATAAATATGAACAGTATAATTAAGTGACTATGAACAGTGAATATGAACAGTATAATTAAGTGACTACATAATTACTTAATTAATGTTGTTGAAACATTTAAAAGATGTTTGCTAACAATCTTTAATGTTTGTTCTTCTGACAGGCTAGGATTCAGATAGTTTCTAGTGAAACTTCAAGTATATTTTATCAACAAATCAATCTGTAAAACTATTTATTAAAACTTTTGTAATTATTATATACTTAGAACTGGGTGCTTAGGTAGACACTGGGCATCTTTAACATCACTTTTTTTTCAAGAATATCTTACTTGCAGATACACATTTCAGGCATATGCCACTCATCTGTCAGCTCTTATTTTTCTTATCCAAGGGCATATGCCCAAAACAAATATTGGCAAATAAGATATTCCTGAATAAAGAGTGATGTTAAAGATGCCCAGTGTCTGCCTATGCACTCAGTTGTGAAGTGTAGAATAATAAATTAAAGAAGACAGAGTTTTGGAATTTGTCAATAGCTTTTGTATTCATGTAATTGAAATAACATTTAAGTTATTTAACAAGTATCAGCTAAGTGAAAAAAATGACTATTGAATGTAAGGATTTTAATTTTCTAGGTTTCTAATAATTTTTCATTGTTTAAATTAGCTCTTTGATTAACTTGCTATTGGTTCTAGTTACTTTTAGATTCTAGTATTAAGCTTTCTGTTTGGAGGATTTTAATTATTCTTAAAGATTTAGCAAAGATAGTACCAACAACTGTGATTATGGATGATTAGAGTTCTGTTGTAATGCTTATCCATTTGTTTGATAATTCTTGAAAACTATGTGTGACAATCTTGAACTTCCTATGATAGTTTTTAAATCTTTACTGTATACTTTTACATGAAATGTGGACAGAATCAGTAAAAAAACTCTTACATAAAATTTTAATAAATTACACTAAAGTTATTTGGAAATATCAAATGATTATAATTTTGTTTTATTTTTACTATTAATGATTTTATTTGATTTTCAAATTCTGTAATTTTCTTCTCCATTGAGAAGACTTGTATCTTGTTAAATGTTATTAATTAATTAATTTCAAATAAATTCAGAAAAGATAATAAATATTTACTGTTTCAAAATATAAATAGATTAATAAGTTATTGAAAAAGTTTATTGTGTGAATAAACAATGAGTAAAGAAAAATTAGAGGAAAAATGAGATTTTTTTATTAATGATTATGTTCAAAAATTAAAGTAATATTTTATGTGTTATATTGTAAAAATAAAACTGTATTTTGCTTTTTTTGCTCTGACTTTATATTAAAAAATTATAATTCATATTTTCTCTTTCTGACAAAAAGTGGAGTAATTAGAGATTTTATGTTTTATATTTTGATATTTTTCACATTTTTAAAATTTATTATTTTTATTACATACCACTATTTTAATTCAATTGGAAATTACTAAAATATGATTAAATCTTTGTTTAATTCCAAATGAAAGTACAACTTCAGCACATTTTGTAGTTTTTTCATTCTTCAAACAAAACTATTTAAAATGTTTATAAAAATTTTAATTTCATATTTCAGATATAAGTTTTTAATTCATAATTTCATTAAAGTTTACAAAATTCATTATATAGATATCAATGTACTTATTGCATTGGCTATAATCTGTGCCAGAATTGTTTCTTTTATGGTTACACAAGTAAAAGTCATAAATTGAAACATCCTCTTCAAGAATATTGCCAACCAGTAAGTAAAGAATATACTTTTTAATGGCTATTTTAGTTGAAATAATTTTAATCTATATTTTATATTTCAAGCTATCTTCTTGGGAAGTAATGAAAGCTTTAATAAAGTCTATACAGAATAAATTAAGTATATTTCAACGATCTACTTGCAAATGGAATTATCTGATGATAGATTCACATTTGGCAATTACAAGAAAAAGGTACAGAATTTTTTTTAAATTAAAATAAAAATTTTCACTAGTTTTTACTGAATTTTAAACTTATAAAATTTGACTTTATTTAGAGAACTTATGAATACCAAAGATGAAACATGTAGCATGAAAGAATCTAGATTATTACAGACAGATTCAAGAGGAGCTGCAAATATTTCTGAAATCGAATTAGTAAATATAATATAATACTCTTTTGCCTTTTCCTGAAACTGTGCTAAATAATGCTTTATTACAGAATTTTGATTTTGTTATTTAAAACATATTAAAGTAAAGGCTACTATTGTGATTACACATTCATTCATTCATTCATTCATTCATGGGTGTTCTATCCTAGGACAGGTCCGTGGAAAGCAGTCAAATTATAGAATTCTCCTTCTCCAACATTCTCTATTTCTGGTTTCCTCTTTTATTTCTTTATAAGTTTTGCATAGTAAAACATCATCTATCAATACTTTTCTTTTTCTTCCTCTTTGTTTTCTTGCATCAATTTTTCCTTCTAATGCCACTCGCATTAATCCTTCTCCTCGCAATATATGACCTAGCCAGTTATTTTTTCTTCTTTGTATTGTTTTTAAAAGAGATCGCTATTCCTAAACCAAATTTAAAACATCTTCATTCTTAACCTTTTCTGTCCACTTGATTTTCTCCATTCTTCAGCATAACCACATTTCATATGCTTCAAAGTAGTTTGTTTCCTTTTTCCTTAAGGTCCAAGTCTCTGCTCCATAGAAAGTTATGCTCCAGGAAAAGCATTTTATTACACAATAAGTGATTACACAATAGTAGCCTTAAACATCTAGTTAATATGCATTTCTTTTAATTTGAATATTTTAGAGCATCTGTGGGCAATTTTTCTATAATAAAAAGCCTTATGACATTGTTTTGATATTGAATTGGACCTAACATTTGATTTTATGTAAAATCTAAATAAAAAAAATTATAGTTGGTAAAGGAAATGTGAATACTATGGATAATTAATTTTCAGATTTGTTGTGTACAGTTGTGTTCACTTGACACACACAGTTATTGTAAATTACTTAAGATTAAATTTAAATAAGTTATTGTAAGAATCTTGATAGAATGCAGATCATAGAAAACTCAGTAGCTCCAGACTGACCACAACTACTTTTAAAGTTTTATAATTAATTTTAAAATTTCATTTTAAATATGAAAAATGTTTTAAGTATTATTTTTGATGTTATATTTTATTACTATTTAGATAAATAATATATATTTAAAATCAAGATATATAAAGGAACTTGAAAATATTGTAAATTGGTTGGAAAATGAAAATAGGTAGGCATAATTCTTCTTAATAATATATTTTAGATTGTCATTATAATTTATAATATGAAAACTGTACATTTTTCATTGTAGACATTTGGTAGTAGAAATTGAACGACTTCATTCAGATGAAGAAACATCCAATGCAAGTAATTCTTCAGAAGAAAATAATAGTGTTAGAAAAAGAGGAGAACTTTTAAATAAAAGGCAATTACTGGAAGATCATAGTCATAGATTAGAAGTTCAAATTAAAAAATTTCGGAAATTACTGGAGGTTAGAATTTAAAATATTTATTTTTTTGGAAAAAAATTTAAATTATCTTAAATTTGATATTAATGGATTTGATTTTTCATTTTAAAGTGAAAATTATTTTTAATTACAAGTTGAAAAGCTTATAATTACACTTTCTGACAAAAATAGAATTTTTTTTAGCATGAATTAATATCATTATGAAACTTTGCATGTGTAGTGAGAAATAAATGATACATTTTACTATGTATTAATCTTTTGATAGTGATGTATGTCAAATTTCAGCATGGCATGGTTCTAAACAACAGTTGAATGTTATTCTGAGAGATATTCTGCTAAACATTTTTAACTACTAGACTTGTTTGCTGACATTCTGTTACTGTTATAACTGACACATCAGCACGTCCCAGATATGCTCAATTGGCACGCAGATCTGGCTGATCTGTATAAAGTTGGCAATGTTATATATACACTCCTGGAAGAGTTCTGCTGTGTTTAGCTGGCATTTATCTGCAGGCTAAGCTGTAAAATGTTTTCAACATAGAACCATACTCATAACATATGACATAGCAATTGTCTGTCATAGGAGATGGTTATGCAGACTGCAACATCAGATGTAATGGCTGGGTGCTATCAATAACTAAAGCTTCCTTCTTGATTGTAAAAGAAGGAAGCTAGAACTCCAGACATGAATACAATGGAGATCTGCTTCAAGACAAAAATGGCCATTCATCACTAAACATCATATGGCATCATTTGGACATTGGTAGATATCCAGATTCATTTATATTCCAGACAGTGCTGCTAAGGCAGGATAGTTAAAGGAGATGTCTTAAAAAGTGCTGAAAATGAAGTTGCCTTCTAATAGTGTATGATAGTACTGCATTGCTGCATGGAAGATCCTACATATCTCTGGATGTGGTCAGAAAAACTAGGTATTATTGAAGACTTCAAGTTATATCCACTACAGTGTGATTCTTTTAACAGTTGTTGTCCTGAACCTCTAGACCTTTGTGGCAGATAAGTCTGTCTCCTAAACCCACTGCAACCAATATAATCATATAATTGTAATCCAGATGATGGTTGCTAAATCTACATTTTCATTTTGTTCTCTGGCCACTTTTAAACTCGCTCTGGACAATACAGTTTTAAACTGTATTGTCCAGATATTCTCATTGGATAATGAATTTAACACAATTGCAATAATAATTGATAGATTTATAAATGCAAGCAAACAACGCTCCTTATTATATGCCCCAGAATCTGCTTCTCTGAAGGTACAGAGCATTCCAAAGTGTGTTGGCACTCTCAGACTGTTCTGTGCTTTCACTGCTGCCATCTAACCAGTAGATATGTGCATACTGAGTATTATTGATTTTTAGACTATTTTTCTAGACTATTAATTTTTTTGTTACAAGGTGTATTATAAATTTATCTGTAATATTTCTTTGTTTAATGAAATAATATCTTTAAATATCTATAGTTTAAAATATATATTCTTTTAACAGAAATTTGTATATCATTACTTATAATTAAGTTATTTCCAATTACATATATTTAAAAATGGTTTTTAAATTATATTCTGTGGATTAAAATGTGATCCTTATAAATCCTTATATGATCCTTATAAATGTTTTCAAAGTATCTTTTCTTCTTGATCATTATTTCTATTCTTTCTAATCAAATTCTTACTTAAATTTTTTTTTTATTTTAAAAAAATGAAATAAAAGATCATTAGATCCAGGGATATGGGATTTAAAATAATTATGAAATGTAGACTTATATGATCTGATAGCACTGCCACAACATTAAAATTGTAGTAGGAAATCTTGATAACTGTTACCCTGGAAGCCTTTAAAGTAGATAAATACAGGGAACTGCCATATAATGCAAATTTGTGTAACACAAAGAAAAAATTGAGACTAATACTCATACAAAATCTGCATTTTGTTGCCTAGAGGTATGTATTCTTTCTTCTTCAACTTCTAGGCCTAGGTTTAAAATTGCATAAAACTGTCTGATAGAAAATAAATCTAATTTTTCCATCAAAAGGAGTGTTGCTGTATGATTTGTTCTCAATAGCAACTTCATGCTATGCTTTGAAGGATATACAACTAATTGAAAGAACAGCAAGCAGTCAAGTACTAATAATTTTTAAATGAAAAGTGTATAATTTGAGATTTTGGTGAGGAAAAAAAAAGAGTATACAGTTTATGGATTCCTAAAAGAGTTTATCTAATCACCCTAGTTACAGAAAATGTGACATAACAGTTTAAAGCAGTAGAATGCACTTCAGTGTAAATTTTCATAGTTCTTTTCAATGTTCTAATTAGAAAACAATGATCTGAAGAAGAAAGAAAGATTAAAATGTGTATCAACAATTTATATCTGACCCCTATAGCATAAGTTTGTGCATTTTATTTTATTACTGGTAAAAGTTATTTTATTCACACCTGTGTTCCTAAAGATGTCTAGATCAACGGTCGGCAACCAGTGGTCCGTGAGAAAATTTGGGTGGTCCTTAGAGAAATTTGAACATTGATCAACTGAAGGTTACGCGAAGTATTATGAAAGAAATGCAAAATGCTTAGTTGCTTTTTTCACTCATTGGGGTTTTTTATTCGAATCTAAAACCAAAAACAAAGTGACTGTTATCAATAAATAATGAACAATAAACAATATTGTGTGATTGTCGTCCTTCGTGGAAAGGCACGAAGAATCCATAAACTTGTTTCAAACAAGCAGCAATGAACTTTAATTATAACAAATTAATGCAAGCCTAAACATGTTAGTTTCATATTAATATAGTAAAATTGAACTTTTATGATTATTATTCTACAGATTTTGTATTGTTTAAAAAAATTCATGATATTGGTTTGCAGGATTCAAAATTGTGACTTTAGAGGTCCTTGAGGTGAGAAAGGTTGCTGACTGCTGGATCTAGATCAATGAAAAAAATCATTTTAAGCATCAATAATCAAAAAATATTTGTCTGCTTATTGTGTTTGTGAAGTGATATTAGAATCTTTTGAATGTTTCCAGTCTATGAAAACATTTTGGGAATTTTATGTTGATCTCAACTAAATTAGTTATGTAACCTGTTTGTCATCTGCAGACAGGAGAATATATGAAAACTATTTTTATAAATTTTAGCATTTATTTTAAAAAATCCAAATTTAGAAGTTAAATAAAAGACCATGAACTAATGTCATTACAATAATGGTTAAAGTGTGCTGTCTTTCAATAATCTTCTATTAAAATTTTAAACTTCCATGTCTAAATTGGTATTTAAGGAGATAAAAATATTTTAAATTACTCACAGACATTAATTAAAATTATGATTATCACATGTGATGAAAAGTAATATTGATTATGGATTAAAATATGAAAGTTTGAACAAGAATAACATTCATAATGCTAAACAAGCAATTATTTGTTGTAACTTTATCATAAAGCTGGGCTGCAATTTTTAATTTAAAATATATGCTCTCCACCTTAAATTAGTAGTGTCTTGCTCCTGTACATCACACTTTTCCTGTTAGCAATAAAGTCATGCCAGTCATCTATCTGTTTTCAGGGGAAAATGTTTGAATTGAAATAATGTGACTTCCAGTTTGAACCAGAAGTTCGTATATAATTAATCAGGGCCTCCTGCCCCCAAGCTTTACGTACATGCTTTCATCTATTTAACTCTGTTCTTGAGGTTAAGGAAGGACAGATGGTCGCAGTGGAAATTTATAGGTCTACAATTTTTTCAAAATTGCAGCCAAATAAATCTGTCAAATTCAACAACATTGACTTACCAGATTAAAATTTACATATATATAAATAAGTTTTTGATGTAGCAAAAAAAATTATGAAAAGGAAAACATTTGTATATATGTTTATTTACTTGAATGACATTTGTGAGAAAATTGTTTACAAAACTTCATCATCCAACTATTTAGTTTTTAGAAACAGCAAAAATATTTTCAAGATTATACTTTATTCTTGATTTCTTTGTTTTCCAGAAAATATTTAATAAAACTATACAGTAGTTTTTCATTTCAAGTATCTTCATAGAATTTGAATTCTGTGTAATGATGCAAAATTGAGTTATTGGCACCTACCAAGGACATTAATGAAAAAGTTTTATTCTTCTTAATCTCTGTAAAACAGTGACATATGTTACGAAAAACAAATTGACATATTCAGTGCAATTTTGTCATATAATGGGTGGGAATGAAAGCATTAAATTTAATTTCATCTGTAAATTATAAATTTTTTTAATCTTTTGCTTTCAATTAATAGTAATTTCTTTTGGTGTTTTATAATTAATTTGCATATTTTTAAAAAATAAACACAAGTTATACTATTTATGCATTGTATAACTCAATTTATTACAAACTAATTCCATTACTATAAAGTCAGATAATGGATACTGTCAGTAAGTTGTTAATATTTTTTTACATTTTCTAAATATAAGATTTCATTTTAATTTTTAAACAGAATTTATATTTTGAATTAATTAATTTTTTTCAGAATATCTGTGAAGAGGGAAAAAACATGGAAAATAAACATATTTGTGAGACACCTATGAGAAATAATGTTACAAATTTAGAAAGTACTCCAATTTCCAATGGAAAAATGATTTGCTCAAATAATTTAAGTACTTTTATAAGATTTCATAACGAATTAAAAAAACTGGAAAGTGTTACTGAGGAAATGGAAGAAAGTGTCAAAACTATTCCTGATTTAAAAAATTTGCAAATTAAAAAACCTTCTATTGATCTTAACAGTTATTCTTCTTCCAAAGAATCAAATTCAATAACAAATCCCAAAGAAATTTCATCATTCAAAGATGCCAATGATGAATATACGTTTAAGAATTTAACAATAATCCAAACATTACCTTCTCAGTCTCCATCTTTGTGTGTGGATGGCTCTGTCAAATTTGATCAGAGTATTGAAGTGGAATTTCAAAAGATCATTCAACAATTAGAAAACATTCTTAACTACAGTTCTGCCTTATGTAAGTAAAATAAAATCTAATTATTTGCTTTTATAGTACAGAGTAACTCAAGAAACTTGTTATTGATTTTTTCCATAATAATTTGAATATAGATTTTTAGCTGTTTAAAACTGTTATACTAAAATATATCAGTGTTAAAAATACTCAGCAATTTTATTTCTTTACTATGTGTAAGTATTTTGTAAATTCAACTCTTACAATCATTTTTATGTTATTGATACAAAAGTAGATTAAAGATAAACATTTGTTTTAAACTTGTATCTAAAATTTTGTCATTACAAAGAAAAATAAATTTAATTTATATATTTAAACACCTTCTTATTGCAAGTAGCCCACACTCTTATTAAAAGAAATATTGAAAAATAAATTGATAGTTTTTCAACAATCAACTTTTAATGCTAATGTTAATTACAGCATATTGTTAAGTATTAAAATTATTTAATATTTCATAGAAATAAAATATTAAATTGAATAATATAAAACACTTTAATCATATTAATAAGAAACATTCATTTAAAAAATACTGAAATTTCATTTATAGGTCAAGTTAGTGAAATAATAATTACAGAGAATTTCAGATTTGACTTTGAGCTGAATTTCTGATATATTGGGAATGAAAAATCCCCGCTTTTATTTTTATTTGGGCATTTAAATCAGCAATGAGAACAAATAACCTAAGTATGATATCAGTGTTATGTTGTAAATGATAACCTCATTTTATTACCAATATCTTTGTTTCTTTTTGTTGATATGCTTCATGATACTTCAACTAAGAAATGTTAAAAATGAATCAGCCAACTAGAGCAAATAAATGATGAGTGCTGTATCAGTATTATTTTTCAAATAGTAGCCTATTGTTGTTTTCAAAAAAGTAGTAAATATCTTCTCAAACAAATGTAGCTCTTTAGAATTGATCAAGTCCAGTGAAAAAACACGGCAATTGTGATCAATCTAGAACTTTGAGATGTTGCGAAATAAAGATTACCTTTATTCCAGTATTGATATTGCTCTGGAGTTCAGGCCAAGAGATGTGTTTGCACCCTTGGCCTGAATTAGAATGCTAGTCAATTCTAATAACTTTATTTAACCATAAATAATCTTTTATCATATTTAAATTTTTATTAGTACTATAATCCTTCTGTTTTGAAATATAATTTACATAATGATTATAAGATTTTCATATAAAATTACTGAAATTATTCTGCTCTACAAGAAACATTAAATCCACAAATTTGCAAAAACATAGAGAAATAGAAATTGGGGATGGAGAAATTTCACTCATTCATTCGTGTGGTATCTGTCATAAGTTATGTTACTGTTTTGTTTATTTTTTTCTTTTGGTTTAAATAAAATGACTTTTGCAACACTATAAACCATTGCACACTATGTTAATTTAATAAAACTATTCATTATTCTGAAAATTTTTTAAAACAGCAGTAATACTTAGTCTTGGAATGGGTTACAAATTTAGCATTGAAAATGGAACTCAGAGTTTGACATTCATGAAGGATTACTCAATCCCAATTATTCATGAAAAATGGGATCAGTGTAATTAAATAAATAAATATAACTAAAAAACATATATGATGAAATCTGGATTTAGCAGACAAAACATCCATTCCCAGCATAGTAATAGATATAATTAATGTATTTTATTCACCTTCATTAAGCAGATACTCATAACAGATAAAAATTTCTTACCATTCTTATTATAAAACCTCTGGTAGGCAGATAGTATAATGAATTGTGTTTCTCACAAACACTATTTAAAAAATATTATGTTTATCTTCAGTTTCAAAGAATTTCCTTGTGTTTTGCTTGGGTATTTTGATAGCATGGTTGATAATCCTACCTGCTTAGCTTGCAGTAATTGTGGTTTAGAGCAATTATGTTAATCATCACTATGTGATGATTGATGATTAACATCTATTATTTACCAAATTATCACTATAATTTGAAAATTCTTTAGCTATTTTTGAATTCTGTTCTTATCACGTTTTTTACAAAACAAGAACAAAACTTTTTAAACTGGCAAATTTTCATTTTAATACACATTAGCTAATAAAATAAAACATGCATCATTTATTTAAAAAACTACTGAATATTGCAAAATACACAAAAATTTTAATGGACACCTAACCTAAGAATCTCTAATCTCAAGAGTGTCCACTAAACTCAACTATTATATTGTAAATCCACCAAATCTATTGTATTATGTTTAAATATAGTGTACAGTATTAATTATAAATTAGAACAACTTATGCCTCCAAGATTCATTTGAAAATGAAAATCTTTATATCAAAATACATTGTAAAAAATATAAAGCATTAAAGACAATACAAATACATTATTCTTGTCTTCTCTGTTGTCCTCTTTCAACATTACAGGAACATAATCCACATGGTGGAGTCGACCTTTCTTTTATACTTTTTATAAATATATTACGTCCTAGATTTTTAGAATTTTTCTTTACAATGAAAATATTTTAGTTGATTACAAGTTATTTTCTAGTTCAAGTTTTCTAACACTTCTCTAATCCTAATAGTCCCTTAATGTGCCTTTTTCCAAAGCATTTAGTTCAACAGAACAATGTTCTCTATAAAACATATGTCTATAATAAGATTGTACTAGAAAGAACTTCTAAGAGGGGTAGGGTGCATCCCGACAACTTGGAATCATATAGCAATGCAGGGCCAGAAATGCTTTCCTGAAACGGTGATGTACACAGAAACAGCTAACCTCTGGTGCAGGCTTGCAAAGAAATTATGACTGGGAATATGCCTCATTGGATATCGTTCCGCGTACAAGTGCTGTGCAGCTGGTTCACTACAATCTCCAGTCCCGTACACCAAATGCATATTGGCTAACTCTGCATCCTTGTGCGAAATGACGATTTCCTGCAAGAACGCTCAGAACTTTCGTGCAACGCCATCTACCACTTCAGGAAAACATTTCCAACCCTGCATTGCTATATGATTCCGAGTCGTCGGAATGCACCCTACCTCCCTTAGAAGTTCTGAAATGTTTAACTGAGACACCCTGTATGTAGTTACTTATAATATTTTGTCTTTCTGCAATACCTATATTTTAAAAAGTTACTAAGCTTAGCACCATCTTTGTAAATAAAGAAATCACTACTGTACTTGTTTCAGGAAGCAAACATTGGTACTTTGTTAAATCTTTAAAAAAAATTTTAATTTGTTCATATTTCTAATGTAAAAATGATATAACTGTTGCAGAGATATCTGCTCTGTTTTTTGTATTTGTATCCTTTATTTCTATAGTAACTATAGATTTATCAGTTACTACACTAACAGAACTATATTCTGGATTACTAATAGTTTATATTCATATATACTAGAACATCAAGAATTTTGTTTTATATTTTTAAGTTACTACTTTATATGAAATATTTTTCTATTTACTTTAACTGTAGTATTTGTTATTACTGGAGTTATTTTTAACAATTTATTCAAAATATATACACTACTTTATTCTTTAAGATCATTTGGATTAATATAAACATTTAAGGTGTATTTTTTTTTTTTTTGATTCTGATGAAACTGTGTTGTTGTTATTAAGTTGTTTCTTTGCAGACACACTAAGGTGACATATATCGACACTTGGCAAATTATTGATCCAACTGAATAAATAGTCAATAATTTGCCAAGTGTTGATATATGTCACCTTAGTGCAGTGTTCCGCAACCGGTGTGCCGTCACATGGTGAAAGGTGTGACGTGAACTTTTACATATTCTGTTAATTTCAAGTTTTATTTATATATTTTTATCACAGTTGTTGTGTTTCTTATGCTTGTATTTCATTTTCTGCTGCAGCACTGATGAAATAAGATGATGTTTGTTTATTTTTACAAGCCACGCATTTTTATGTATTCTAAGAAATTATATGTAAAATTAATTTGCTCACAGGTAGGTGTTGATGTCTGTTTAATAACAATAATAATAGGTTAGTGGCATTACGTAATTCTATTAATAGTAGAATATACGTTTTTGAGGGGAATAACATTTTGGTGTGCCGTGGGTGAGTCATGGGTGTGCCGCAAGTAGAAAAAGGTTGCGGAACACTGCCTTAGTGTGTCTGCAAAGAAACAATTTAAGGTGTATTTAATTTCTAAACTGTTGGTAAACATGATCAGTTTTGAAGTGATAATTGGATATCTAATAACAATATAAGATATTTTTATCAGATATTTTTCAAGTTTATCAGTAAATCTTTAAAGAGTCCAGTGATAAAATGTAACATTTCTCATTCAGGCAACTATTATTCTATGAAATAACATTAAAATACTGTATTTGGCACATCAATATCACATTAATAAAATTGTTTTTATTAGATTCTGTTCTCTAAAATTATAAATTATTATAGATTTAAATAAATGAGAAAAGTATAATTTTGTTTTTTTAATTTTTTTCAGGGTCAGGTGATACCACTTCTAATTTTAGGAAGAAATTAATTAATGCATTGAATCAAGTTGAAGATGTAATTGAAGAGTTTCCAATCATTGAAGAAACTAAGTTGTAGTCTCTAAATCTTTTTAATTTAGTTTTATTCTTTATAACTTTTAAAAGTTGTTAATAGTACTTAAAAATATCATTCTATAGAGCAGGAATTCTCAAAATGTAGCTGGAAAACAAAATTCAATTGACTATAATTTTTACCTAAAATCAAAATGACATACTAAGACATTCCATTTTTGACTTTACAGAAAACAAAATATTTTAAGCATTTAAAACTGATATTTAAACTTTAAAAAATGATGTACTTCTAAAGTGCTGATAAAATTTTAATTTGAAATGATTTACAAATAGATGATCTTTGAGAATCTGTATTCTATACAATGAATTGTTATATATTTTACATATCGAAAAATTAAAAAATATATATATTTACTTAATTCTGATGTTTGGGAATTTTCTCTAGAATTAGAATAGCACATTGAGAAATATTCTCAATTTATATACTGTGATTCTGTCTATCCACTTTGCATGATCACATCACTGTCACCTGATGATTCATAGAATAATGCATTGCTGCCTATGTGCCTACACACTTCATGTGAAATGAAAGGCAATTTGTAACGATTTATGGAAATTTTTTTTAAATGTTGGCGAAACTTTATTTTAAATTGAAAGTTTTATATTTTTCAATTTAATGTTTTTAATCTAATATTTGCTATTTTTTGCAATTTCCATACCATGTTGTATGTAGTGCTATGAATTGATGAGTAGAATTATGATATTATGGATGCTGCATGTTGATTGGGTGTGACAGAATTGCCACAGGAAAATATACATTGACCCAGTACTCTGTCATCAAAGTATTTGAAGACAATTTTAAATGCACAATTTATATTTGAACAATTAAACTATAATCTTTAAATCTTGCTGAAAACCAAATCAATGATGTAAAAATGTTCTGTAAAACTGACAATGCAACATTCAAACAAATACACTAAAACACTTTTGTATTTACTTTTAAATTTTTTATTGTGTATTATTGGAAATGCCTGCAATATTTATGGAACACATTGATTGTATCAAGTCAAAATAAGATGCATATTTTAGACCAAATTGCTATAGAATTGTGGATATAGGTGTGTGTGTATATACATATATACAGTATATAGAATTATATGTGTATATGTTTTTTGAGACATACTGTATGTAATGAGTTTGTTCTAGTTTTTAAATGAAATTAATCATGATCTGAAATTGGCTTAAATTTTTTAGCTCTAAAGCTGAAAAGTCAGTTCCAAATTAAGAAAACTTTGTAAATTCTAAATGTAAAGAATTTGTAGAGCTGTACATATACTTTATAGTCTTCAGATTTCAATTTAATATAGAATTCTCACAATAATTTCTTTAGGATTTAAAATTCTTATAAATTTTGCAACCTATTGACAGTTTATCTAATTATAGTATGTAATGGCATAAAAACTTATGCTCTAGAAAGAACTTTTATTTCAAAAGCTCTTACATTATCAATTTACATTCAACAAACAGGACAACTTGCTTGAATAAAAATTATAATAAAAACATAGCAATGAAATGATTTCAGATGCAATAATTCTCAACTATAATTCAAATAATATAATAATTCAAATAATTTTGTTTTGTCTTGTCTTGAGTTTAATTTTTCAGAATGAAATGAAAATCTTTTATAGTTACAAGCATTATTTATGATTTGATGACAATATCTAATTCACAAAATCAAATATTTAATCAATAATTTTATCATATCTTTATAATTCTGATTATAGAACTTAAAAATTTTCTAAGCAAAAGTATTCTTTAAATTAACATTATAAAGAATCTCATAGAATAAAAAATTAAATTATTAGCCGTATTAATCTAACAACTTTAATATTTAAGCTGCTATAAAGGCATTAAACAGGTCTTAAAATTAAATTTTCCTCAGATAATGCAGAATATTTTACAAATTCATATAAGCTTATATTATTACTATTGTGGTTTGAAATGAAAAAATATACAACTTCTTATAATAAAAAAATAATTATAAGTAAATTATTAAGAAACTAAATACAATTTTATTAATCAAATGTTTTTACTGACTGTATTTTTAAGTGATTTTAAATAACAACATAAGTTTCAATTTTATGGAAATCAAATAATAGTTCTATCCAGATCAATGTATCATCTTTGTAGTTTTTAGCTTGTAGTTCAATTTTTAAAATCTGATATTAATTTCATTGCTAAGTTTCAAACATTTTATTATTTTAACAAAATATGACAACAATTGTTTAAATTTTTGACATGAAAAGTTTTATCAAGTAATATTATCTCTAATTTTCACCTATTTTAATTATATTTGTGCTGATGAGAAAACAATTGTTATATAATTTATATCAATAAATTCAAGGCACTACATGGAAGTGCTATAAATAAATTATAGATTTTCCAGTTTCAAACATTCACTGTTTGACTCTACTAACAAATGATATGAAAATTTCTTTCATCTATTGCTCAATTAGACTACAATTTACATAATTTAATTATATCAAAATCACAATAATCATGAGGATCAATCAGAAAAATAGTATAGTATGAAAGTACTCCATTCTCCTGAAAGCTGCTTTCTAATCAAAAACCTAGCAATATTTACCTTTAACATTGTCTTGGGTTAAAATTTCATAATTGACAAATATAGATTGACCCAAAGTCAACCATTGTAAAGACTAAATTGCTATCTTATTCAAATATTTTATTATCTACAAAAATTGTTCAATACACAAATTATAATGTTTTAGGTTCACAAGTATACCTGCAACATAGAAAACAAAAATATAATTGACTGACTTTTGGGCCATTCTATAAACTAAGAAATTTTTAAACAAAATTTGAATCTCTAAGCCATGAAAGAGAGAAATAAAATCAAACAGTTTATTCCTCTATTCGATGAATATTTTTCCAATTTCTTATAATTTTCATTCAATCATAGTTTGGGCAAAAATATTTTAATAACTCTAAAATTAACAGATCACTTATTTTTGATAGTTTAAAATTACATTCATTAAAATAATTTCTAAGTAGAAGCATTTATCTATGTATCTGCAGTATTTCAGGAATAAAGATATAAGTAATATTTTTTATTTGTAACTGTAGAAATTAAATTATCTCTTTGCTTATACATTGTTAAATTTACAATCATTTAAAAGAATGAAATGATTGAAAATAATTAACATTCTGGATAATTCTGAAAATTAATGTAATTGTATACAGTAGATCTTCAGCAAATACTTTAATTTTTGGTAGAATCATTAAAATATATTATTTAATGTCTTAAAGTCATTTCTGATAATGTTTGACCTTAGTTTCAGATATTTAGGGATCATCCATTATGTGTACAGTTTAAGGAAGTCATGAAACACATCATTGTACACAATCGGAAGGGAAGGTATCCAGACACTATCTACATGGACTATTTTTAGTGGTATTAGGGGAATTCAAATTTTTATAACAAGTCTACTTACTTGCCATGTAAATAAACTATCAGAAAATACTTGCAAAACTTACAGGGAGAATGGAATAAAAAAAAATGGCTCAAAAACTGTACACATAATGGACAGTCTGTTATTTGTAATGGAAGGTACTGCTGTCAACACAAATGAAAATTTAGTTTAAGAATATTAATAAACTTTTTAAATTTGTTTCTTACATATTTGTTCTTGCACAGACTATTGCAATTTGATAAACAAATTTTTCAAGTTGGACTTCTGCTAAACATTTTTCAACAGTATATCAGATTCAAATGTAATTTACAGTTATTTTTGCATTGATTTTGTTCTATACACTTACTAACAAATTTAATACATTACTGATAAAAATATTTATTTACAAAATATATAATTATTTTTAAAGACAAAGTTTCAAATTTTATTAATTATTATTATTATTTCTGATTGCTGCATAGATTTATGGTTAAGTTAATAATTATAGCTTACATTTATTACTACTTTTATTTGCATAATTAAACCAACTCAAGTAATTTTCAGTTTTATAAATTTTAAGTACCAGTAAAAGTCTAATCTTAAAAGTTCATTATATGAAATATTATTGCTATAATGTTATTTATTATAACACTAAATAACTTAATAAAATAACAGGATCAAACCATTATGCCATTAGTATTGTGATTACATTATAACAACATTATAATATAGTTATATAGTAACATTTGACAAATTTTGTTAAAGAATTAAAATTTATTAAGGATATAAAATACTTTTATTTATATTTAGAACATCTGTCCTATTTATTGAAGAAAACATTTTATTTCTGATTCACCCTCATGCATAATGCAGTTGTAAGTATAAAAATCTTTACAACTAAATAACAGATCAGAATTAATATTTAGATTTTATAAAAGTTTTCAGTTTACAAAACATTAGATGTCATTCCACTTTCAAANTTTTTTTTTTATTTTAAAAAAATGAAATAAAAGATCATTAGATCCAGGGATATGGGATTTAAAATAATTATGAAATGTAGACTTATATGATCTGATAGCACTGCCACAACATTAAAATTGTAGTAGGAAATCTTGATAACTGTTACCCTGGAAGCCTTTAAAGTAGATAAATACAGGGAACTGCCATATAATGCAAATTTGTGTAACACAAAGAAAAAATTGAGACTAATACTCATACAAAATCTGCATTTTGTTGCCTAGAGGTATGTATTCTTTCTTCTTCAACTTCTAGGCCTAGGTTTAAAATTGCATAAAACTGTCTGATAGAAAATAAATCTAATTTTTCCATCAAAAGGAGTGTTGCTGTATGATTTGTTCTCAATAGCAACTTCATGCTATGCTTTGAAGGATATACAACTAATTGAAAGAACAGCAAGCAGTCAAGTACTAATAATTTTTAAATGAAAAGTGTATAATTTGAGATTTTGGTGAGGAAAAAAAAAGAGTATACAGTTTATGGATTCCTAAAAGAGTTTATCTAATCACCCTAGTTACAGAAAATGTGACATAACAGTTTAAAGCAGTAGAATGCACTTCAGTGTAAATTTTCATAGTTCTTTTCAATGTTCTAATTAGAAAACAATGATCTGAAGAAGAAAGAAAGATTAAAATGTGTATCAACAATTTATATCTGACCCCTATAGCATAAGTTTGTGCATTTTATTTTATTACTGGTAAAAGTTATTTTATTCACACCTGTGTTCCTAAAGATGTCTAGATCAACGGTCGGCAACCAGTGGTCCGTGAGAAAATTTGGGTGGTCCTTAGAGAAATTTGAACATTGATCAACTGAAGGTTACGCGAAGTATTATGAAAGAAATGCAAAATGCTTAGTTGCTTTTTTCACTCATTGGGGTTTTTTATTCGAATCTAAAACCAAAAACAAAGTGACTGTTATCAATAAATAATGAACAATAAACAATATTGTGTGATTGTCGTCCTTCGTGGAAAGGCACGAAGAATCCATAAACTTGTTTCAAACAAGCAGCAATGAACTTTAATTATAACAAATTAATGCAAGCCTAAACATGTTAGTTTCATATTAATATAGTAAAATTGAACTTTTATGATTATTATTCTACAGATTTTGTATTGTTTAAAAAAATTCATGATATTGGTTTGCAGGATTCAAAATTGTGACTTTAGAGGTCCTTGAGGTGAGAAAGGTTGCTGACTGCTGGATCTAGATCAATGAAAAAAATCATTTTAAGCATCAATAATCAAAAAATATTTGTCTGCTTATTGTGTTTGTGAAGTGATATTAGAATCTTTTGAATGTTTCCAGTCTATGAAAACATTTTGGGAATTTTATGTTGATCTCAACTAAATTAGTTATGTAACCTGTTTGTCATCTGCAGACAGGAGAATATATGAAAACTATTTTTATAAATTTTAGCATTTATTTTAAAAAATCCAAATTTAGAAGTTAAATAAAAGACCATGAACTAATGTCATTACAATAATGGTTAAAGTGTGCTGTCTTTCAATAATCTTCTATTAAAATTTTAAACTTCCATGTCTAAATTGGTATTTAAGGAGATAAAAATATTTTAAATTACTCACAGACATTAATTAAAATTATGATTATCACATGTGATGAAAAGTAATATTGATTATGGATTAAAATATGAAAGTTTGAACAAGAATAACATTCATAATGCTAAACAAGCAATTATTTGTTGTAACTTTATCATAAAGCTGGGCTGCAATTTTTAATTTAAAATATATGCTCTCCACCTTAAATTAGTAGTGTCTTGCTCCTGTACATCACACTTTTCCTGTTAGCAATAAAGTCATGCCAGTCATCTATCTGTTTTCAGGGGAAAATGTTTGAATTGAAATAATGTGACTTCCAGTTTGAACCAGAAGTTCGTATATAATTAATCAGGGCCTCCTGCCCCCAAGCTTTACGTACATGCTTTCATCTATTTAACTCTGTTCTTGAGGTTAAGGAAGGACAGATGGTCGCAGTGGAAATTTATAGGTCTACAATTTTTTCAAAATTGCAGCCAAATAAATCTGTCAAATTCAACAACATTGACTTACCAGATTAAAATTTACATATATATAAATAAGTTTTTGATGTAGCAAAAAAAATTATGAAAAGGAAAACATTTGTATATATGTTTATTTACTTGAATGACATTTGTGAGAAAATTGTTTACAAAACTTCATCATCCAACTATTTAGTTTTTAGAAACAGCAAAAATATTTTCAAGATTATACTTTATTCTTGGTTTCTTTGTTTTCCAGAAAATATTTAATAAAACTATACAGTAGTTTTTCATTTCAAGTATCTTCATAGAATTTGAATTCTGTGTAATGATGCAAAATTGAGTTATTGGCACCTACCAAGGACATTAATGAAAAAGTTTTATTCTTCTTAATCTCTGTAAAACAGTGACATATGTTACGAAAAACAAATTGACATATTCAGTGCAATTTTGTCATATAATGGGTGGGAATGAAAGCATTAAATTTAATTTCATCTGTAAATTATAAATTTTTTTAATCTTTTGCTTTCAATTAATAGTAATTTCTTTTGGTGTTTTATAATTAATTTGCATATTTTTAAAAAATAAACACAAGTTATACTATTTATGCATTGTATAACTCAATTTATTACAAACTAATTCCATTACTATAAAGTCAGATAATGGATACTGTCAGTAAGTTGTTAATATTTTTTTACATTTTCTAAATATAAGATTTCATTTTAATTTTTAAACAGAATTTATATTTTGAATTAATTAATTTTTTTCAGAATATCTGTGAAGAGGGAAAAAACATGGAAAATAAACATATTTGTGAGACACCTATGAGAAATAATGTTACAAATTTAGAAAGTACTCCAATTTCCAATGGAAAAATGATTTGCTCAAATAATTTAAGTACTTTTATAAGATTTCATAACGAATTAAAAAAACTGGAAAGTGTTACTGAGGAAATGGAAGAAAGTGTCAAAACTATTCCTGATTTAAAAAATTTGCAAATTAAAAAACCTTCTATTGATCTTAACAGTTATTCTTCTTCCAAAGAATCAAATTCAATAACAAATCCCAAAGAAATTTCATCATTCAAAGATGCCAATGATGAATATACGTTTAAGAATTTAACAATAATCCAAACATTACCTTCTCAGTCTCCATCTTTGTGTGTGGATGGCTCTGTCAAATTTGATCAGAGTATTGAAGTGGAATTTCAAAAGATCATTCAACAATTAGAAAACATTCTTAACTACAGTTCTGCCTTATGTAAGTAAAATAAAATCTAATTATTTGCTTTTATAGTACAGAGTAACTCAAGAAACTTGTTATTGATTTTTTCCATAATAATTTGAATATAGATTTTTAGCTGTTTAAAACTGTTATACTAAAATATATCAGTGTTAAAAATACTCAGCAATTTTATTTCTTTACTATGTGTAAGTATTTTGTAAATTCAACTCTTACAATCATTTTTATGTTATTGATACAAAAGTAGATTAAAGATAAACATTTGTTTTAAACTTGTATCTAAAATTTTGTCATTACAAAGAAAAATAAATTTAATTTATATATTTAAACACCTTCTTATTGCAAGTAGCCCACACTCTTATTAAAAGAAATATTGAAAAATAAATTGATAGTTTTTCAACAATCAACTTTTAATGCTAATGTTAATTACAGCATATTGTTAAGTATTAAAATTATTTAATATTTCATAGAAATAAAATATTAAATTGAATAATATAAAACACTTTAATCATATTAATAAGAAACATTCATTTAAAAAATACTGAAATTTCATTTATAGGTCAAGTTAGTGAAATAATAATTACAGAGAATTTCAGATTTGACTTTGAGCTGAATTTCTGATATATTGGGAATGAAAAATCCCCGCTTTTATTTTTATTTGGGCATTTAAATCAGCAATGAGAACAAATAACCTAAGTATGATATCAGTGTTATGTTGTAAATGATAACCTCATTTTATTACCAATATCTTTGTTTCTTTTTGTTGATATGCTTCATGATACTTCAACTAAGAAATGTTAAAAATGAATCAGCCAACTAGAGCAAATAAATGATGAGTGCTGTATCAGTATTATTTTTCAAATAGTAGCCTATTGTTGTTTTCAAAAAAGTAGTAAATATCTTCTCAAACAAATGTAGCTCTTTAGAATTGATCAAGTCCAGTGAAAAAACACGGCAATTGTGATCAATCTAGAACTTTGAGATGTTGCGAAATAAAGATTACCTTTATTCCAGTATTGATATTGCTCTGGAGTTCAGGCCAAGAGATGTGTTTGCACCCTTGGCCTGAATTAGAATGCTAGTCAATTCTAATAACTTTATTTAACCATAAATAATCTTTTATCATATTTAAATTTTTATTAGTACTATAATCCTTCTGTTTTGAAATATAATTTACATAATGATTATAAGATTTTCATATAAAATTACTGAAATTATTCTGCTCTACAAGAAACATTAAATCCACAAATTTGCAAAAACATAGAGAAATAGAAATTGGGGATGGAGAAATTTCACTCATTCATTCGTGTGGTATCTGTCATAAGTTATGTTACTGTTTTGTTTATTTTTTTCTTTTGGTTTAAATAAAATGACTTTTGCAACACTATAAACCATTGCACACTATGTTAATTTAATAAAACTATTCATTATTCTGAAAATTTTTTAAAACAGCAGTAATACTTAGTCTTGGAATGGGTTACAAATTTAGCATTGAAAATGGAACTCAGAGTTTGACATTCATGAAGGATTACTCAATCCCAATTATTCATGAAAAATGGGATCAGTGTAATTAAATAAATAAATATAACTAAAAAACATATATGATGAAATCTGGATTTAGCAGACAAAACATCCATTCCCAGCATAGTAATAGATATAATTAATGTATTTTATTCACCTTCATTAAGCAGATACTCATAACAGATAAAAATTTCTTACCATTCTTATTATAAAACCTCTGGTAGGCAGATAGTATAATGAATTGTGTTTCTCACAAACACTATTTAAAAAATATTATGTTTATCTTCAGTTTCAAAGAATTTCCTTGTGTTTTGCTTGGGTATTTTGATAGCATGGTTGATAATCCTACCTGCTTAGCTTGCAGTAATTGTGGTTTAGAGCAATTATGTTAATCATCACTATGTGATGATTGATGATTAACATCTATTATTTACCAAATTATCACTATAATTTGAAAATTCTTTAGCTATTTTTGAATTCTGTTCTTATCACGTTTTTTACAAAACAAGAACAAAACTTTTTAAACTGGCAAATTTTCATTTTAATACACATTAGCTAATAAAATAAAACATGCATCATTTATTTAAAAAACTACTGAATATTGCAAAATACACAAAAATTTTAATGGACACCTAACCTAAGAATCTCTAATCTCAAGAGTGTCCACTAAACTCAACTATTATATTGTAAATCCACCAAATCTATTGTATTATGTTTAAATATAGTGTACAGTATTAATTATAAATTAGAACAACTTATGCCTCCAAGATTCATTTGAAAATGAAAATCTTTATATCAAAATACATTGTAAAAAATATAAAGCATTAAAGACAATACAAATACATTATTCTTGTCTTCTCTGTTGTCCTCTTTCAACATTACAGGAACATAATCCACATGGTGGAGTCGACCTTTCTTTTATACTTTTTATAAATATATTACGTCCTAGATTTTTAGAATTTTTCTTTACAATGAAAATATTTTAGTTGATTACAAGTTATTTTCTAGTTCAAGTTTTCTAACACTTCTCTAATCCTAATAGTCCCTTAATGTGCCTTTTTCCAAAGCATTTAGTTCAACAGAACAATGTTCTCTATAAAACATATGTCTATAATAAGATTGTACTAGAAAGAACTTCTAAGAGGGGTAGGGTGCATCCCGACAACTTGGAATCATATAGCAATGCAGGGCCAGAAATGCTTTCCTGAAACGGTGATGTACACAGAAACAGCTAACCTCTGGTGCAGGCTTGCAAAGAAATTATGACTGGGAATATGCCTCATTGGATATCGTTCCGCGTACAAGTGCTGTGCAGCTGGTTCACTACAATCTCCAGTCCCGTACACCAAATGCATATTGGCTAACTCTGCATCCTTGTGCGAAATGACGATTTCCTGCAAGAACGCTCAGAACTTTCGTGCAACGCCATCTACCACTTCAGGAAAACATTTCCAACCCTGCATTGCTATATGATTCCGAGTCGTCGGAATGCACCCTACCTCCCTTAGAAGTTCTGAAATGTTTAACTGAGACACCCTGTATGTAGTTACTTATAATATTTTGTCTTTCTGCAATACCTATATTTTAAAAAGTTACTAAGCTTAGCACCATCTTTGTAAATAAAGAAATCACTACTGTACTTGTTTCAGGAAGCAAACATTGGTACTTTGTTAAATCTTTAAAAAAAATTTTAATTTGTTCATATTTCTAATGTAAAAATGATATAACTGTTGCAGAGATATCTGCTCTGTTTTTTGTATTTGTATCCTTTATTTCTATAGTAACTATAGATTTATCAGTTACTACACTAACAGAACTATATTCTGGATTACTAATAGTTTATATTCATATATACTAGAACATCAAGAATTTTGTTTTATATTTTTAAGTTACTACTTTATATGAAATATTTTTCTATTTACTTTAACTGTAGTATTTGTTATTACTGGAGTTATTTTTAACAATTTATTCAAAATATATACACTACTTTATTCTTTAAGATCATTTGGATTAATATAAACATTTAAGGTGTATTTTTTTTTTTTTTGATTCTGATGAAACTGTGTTGTTGTTATTAAGTTGTTTCTTTGCAGACACACTAAGGTGACATATATCGACACTTGGCAAATTATTGATCCAACTGAATAAATAGTCAATAATTTGCCAAGTGTTGATATATGTCACCTTAGTGCAGTGTTCCGCAACCGGTGTGCCGTCACATGGTGAAAGGTGTGACGTGAACTTTTACATATTCTGTTAATTTCAAGTTTTATTTATATATTTTTATCACAGTTGTTGTGTTTCTTATGCTTGTATTTCATTTTCTGCTGCAGCACTGATGAAATAAGATGATGTTTGTTTATTTTTACAAGCCACGCATTTTTATGCATTCTAAGAAATTATATGTAAAATTAAGTTGCTCACAGGTAGGTGTTGATGTCTGTTTAATAACAATAATAATAGGTTAGTGGCATTACGTAATTCTATTAATAGTAGAATATACGTTTTTGAGGGGAATAACATTTTGGTGTGCCGTGGGTGAGTCATGGGTGTGCCGCAAGTAGAAAAAGGTTGCGGAACACTGCCTTAGTGTGTCTGCAAAGAAACAATTTAAGGTGTATTTAATTTCTAAACTGTTGGTAAACATGATCAGTTTTGAAGTGATAATTGGATATCTAATAACAATATAAGATATTTTTATCAGATATTTTTCAAGTTTATCAGTAAATCTTTAAAGAGTCCAGTGATAAAATGTAACATTTCTCATTCAGGCAACTATTATTCTATGAAATAACATTAAAATACTGTATTTGGCACATCAATATCACATTAATAAAATTGTTTTTATTAGATTCTGTTCTCTAAAATTATAAATTATTATAGATTTAAATAAATGAGAAAAGTATAATTTTGTTTTTTTAATTTTTTTCAGGGTCAGGTGATACCACTTCTAATTTTAGGAAGAAATTAATTAATGCATTGAATCAAGTTGAAGATGTAATTGAAGAGTTTCCAATCATTGAAGAAACTAAGTTGTAGTCTCTAAATCTTTTTAATTTAGTTTTATTCTTTATAACTTTTAAAAGTTGTTAATAGTACTTAAAAATATCATTCTATAGAGCAGGAATTCTCAAAATGTAGCTGGAAAACAAAATTCAATTGACTATAATTTTTACCTAAAATCAAAATGACATACTAAGACATTCCATTTTTGACTTTACAGAAAACAAAATATTTTAAGCATTTAAAACTGATATTTAAACTTTAAAAAATGATGTACTTCTAAAGTGCTGATAAAATTTTAATTTGAAATGATTTACAAATAGATGATCTTTGAGAATCTGTATTCTATACAATGAATTGTTATATATTTTACATATCGAAAAATTAAAAAATATATATATTTACTTAATTCTGATGTTTGGGAATTTTCTCTAGAATTAGAATAGCACATTGAGAAATATTCTCAATTTATATACTGTGATTCTGTCTATCCACTTTGCATGATCACATCACTGTCACCTGATGATTCATAGAATAATGCATTGCTGCCTATGTGCCTACACACTTCATGTGAAATCAAAGGCAATTTGTAACGATTTATGGAAATTTTTTTTAAATGTTGGCGAAACTTTATTTTAAATTGAAAGTTTTATATTTTTCAATTTAATGTTTTTAATCTAATATTTGCTATTTTTTGCAATTTCCATACCATGTTGTATGTAGTGCTATGAATTGATGAGTAGAATTATGATATTATGGATGCTGCATGTTGATTGGGTGTGACAGAATTGCCACAGGAAAATATACATTGACCCAGTACTCTGTCATCAAAGTATTTGAAGACAATTTTAAATGCACAATTTATATTTGAACAATTAAACTATAATCTTTAAATCTTGCTGAAAACCAAATCAATGATGTAAAAATGTTCTGTAAAACTGACAATGCAACATTCAAACAAATACACTAAAACACTTTTGTATTTACTTTTAAATTTTTTATTGTGTATTATTGGAAATGCCTGCAATATTTATGGAACACATTGATTGTATCAAGTCAAAATAAGATGCATATTTTAGACCAAATTGCTATAGAATTGTGGATATAGGTGTGTGTGTATATACATATATACAGTATATAGAATTATATGTGTATATGTTTTTTGAGACATACTGTATGTAATGAGTTTGTTCTAGTTTTTAAATGAAATTAATCATGATCTGAAATTGGCTTAAATTTTTTAGCTCTAAAGCTGAAAAGTCAGTTCCAAATTAAGAAAACTTTGTAAATTCTAAATGTAAAGAATTTGTAGAGCTGTACATATACTTTATAGTCTTCAGATTTCAATTTAATATAGAATTCTCACAATAATTTCTTTAGGATTTAAAATTCTTATAAATTTTGCAACCTATTGACAGTTTATCTAATTATAGTATGTAATGGCATAAAAACTTATGCTCTAGAAAGAACTTTTATTTCAAAAGCTCTTACATTATCAATTTACATTCAACAAACAGGACAACTTGCTTGAATAAAAATTATAATAAAAACATAGCAATGAAATGATTTCAGATGCAATAATTCTCAACTATAATTCAAATAATATAATAATTCAAATAATTTTGTTTTGTCTTGTCTTGAGTTTAATTTTTCAGAATGAAATGAAAATCTTTTATAGTTACAAGCATTATTTATGATTTGATGACAATATCTAATTCACAAAATCAAATATTTAATCAATAATTTTATCATATCTTTATAATTCTGATTATAGAACTTAAAAATTTTCTAAGCAAAAGTATTCTTTAAATTAACATTATAAAGAATCTCATAGAATAAAAAATTAAATTATTAGCCGTATTAATCTAACAACTTTAATATTTAAGCTGCTATAAAGGCATTAAACAGGTCTTAAAATTAAATTTTCCTCAGATAATGCAGAATATTTTACAAATTCATATAAGCTTATATTATTACTATTGTGGTTTGAAATGAAAAAATATACAACTTCTTATAATAAAAAAATAATTATAAGTAAATTATTAAGAAACTAAATACAATTTTATTAATCAAATGTTTTTACTGACTGTATTTTTAAGTGATTTTAAATAACAACATAAGTTTCAATTTTATGGAAATCAAATAATAGTTCTATCCAGATCAATGTATCATCTTTGTAGTTTTTAGCTTGTAGTTCAATTTTTAAAATCTGATATTAATTTCATTGCTAAGTTTCAAACATTTTATTATTTTAACAAAATATGACAACAATTGTTTAAATTTTTGACATGAAAAGTTTTATCAAGTAATATTATCTCTAATTTTCACCTATTTTAATTATATTTGTGCTGATGAGAAAACAATTGTTATATAATTTATATCAATAAATTCAAGGCACTACATGGAAGTGCTATAAATAAATTATAGATTTTCCAGTTTCAAACATTCACTGTTTGACTCTACTAACAAATGATATGAAAATTTCTTTCATCTATTGCTCAATTAGACTACAATTTACATAATTTAATTATATCAAAATCACAATAATCATGAGGATCAATCAGAAAAATAGTATAGTATGAAAGTACTCCATTCTCCTGAAAGCTGCTTTCTAATCAAAAACCTAGCAATATTTACCTTTAACATTGTCTTGGGTTAAAATTTCATAATTGACAAATATAGATTGACCCAAAGTCAACCATTGTAAAGACTAAATTGCTATCTTATTCAAATATTTTATTATCTACAAAAATTGTTCAATACACAAATTATAATGTTTTAGGTTCACAAGTATACCTGCAACATAGAAAACAAAAATATAATTGACTGACTTTTGGGCCATTCTATAAACTAAGAAATTTTTAAACAAAATTTGAATCTCTAAGCCATGAAAGAGAGAAATAAAATCAAACAGTTTATTCCTCTATTCGATGAATATTTTTCCAATTTCTTATAATTTTCATTCAATCATAGTTTGGGCAAAAATATTTTAATAACTCTAAAATTAACAGATCACTTATTTTTGATAGTTTAAAATTACATTCATTAAAATAATTTCTAAGTAGAAGCATTTATCTATGTATCTGCAGTATTTCAGGAATAAAGATATAAGTAATATTTTTTATTTGTAACTGTAGAAATTAAATTATCTCTTTGCTTATACATTGTTAAATTTACAATCATTTAAAAGAATGAAATGATTGAAAATAATTAACATTCTGGATAATTCTGAAAATTAATGTAATTGTATACAGTAGATCTTCAGCAAATACTTTAATTTTTGGTAGAATCATTAAAATATATTATTTAATGTCTTAAAGTCATTTCTGATAATGTTTGACCTTAGTTTCAGATATTTAGGGATCATCCATTATGTGTACAGTTTAAGGAAGTCATGAAACACATCATTGTACACAATCGGAAGGGAAGGTATCCAGACACTATCTACATGGACTATTTTTAGTGGTATTAGGGGAATTCAAATTTTTATAACAAGTCTACTTACTTGCCATGTAAATAAACTATCAGAAAATACTTGCAAAACTTACAGGGAGAATGGAATAAAAAAAAATGGCTCAAAAACTGTACACATAATGGACAGTCTGTTATTTGTAATGGAAGGTACTGCTGTCAACACAAATGAAAATTTAGTTTAAGAATATTAATAAACTTTTTAAATTTGTTTCTTACATATTTGTTCTTGCACAGACTATTGCAATTTGATAAACAAATTTTTCAAGTTGGACTTCTGCTAAACATTTTTCAACAGTATATCAGATTCAAATGTAATTTACAGTTATTTTTGCATTGATTTTGTTCTATACACTTACTAACAAATTTAATACATTACTGATAAAAATATTTATTTACAAAATATATAATTATTTTTAAAGACAAAGTTTCAAATTTTATTAATTATTATTATTATTTCTGATTGCTGCATAGATTTATGGTTAAGTTAATAATTATAGCTTACATTTATTACTACTTTTATTTGCATAATTAAACCAACTCAAGTAATTTTCAGTTTTATAAATTTTAAGTACCAGTAAAAGTCTAATCTTAAAAGTTCATTATATGAAATATTATTGCTATAATGTTATTTATTATAACACTAAATAACTTAATAAAATAACAGGATCAAACCATTATGCCATTAGTATTGTGATTACATTATAACAACATTATAATATAGTTATATAGTAACATTTGACAAATTTTGTTAAAGAATTAAAATTTATTAAGGATATAAAATACTTTTATTTATATTTAGAACATCTGTCCTATTTATTGAAGAAAACATTTTATTTCTGATTCACCCTCATGCATAATGCAGTTGTAAGTATAAAAATCTTTACAACTAAATAACAGATCAGAATTAATATTTAGATTTTATAAAAGTTTTCAGTTTACAAAACATTAGATGTCATTCCACTTTCAAATAGTTAACATATTATTACTTAAATAATATATTTTTCAGTTGTTAATCACAACAGTTTTAGGTTCAAACATAATACATATTTAGTGTAGTGTTTATATGAGAATTCTACATCCAATAATTATTAGTTATTCATAAATAACAGCAATGAATTATTTTGAAATTTTTTAGTTATATAAATAGATTGATGCTATTATTTATGAATTCATCATATCAATTCAATATAAAAATATTTCCAAAGCAAAACTTTTGCTACTTTATTTTCAACTGTAAAAATTGCAAACATATTTTTCTTTATCAGTAAACTGACTGAAATATTTTCAATTGAAAACTGGATTAGACATCTTTTGTCCTGATTGCAGTAGTGAAAGTGTTCAGATAAAAGTTACAATCAAGTACAGCAGTTAGTAAAATACTGCATCTAATAATTACAATAAAATTTAAGAAAAATCACTTTACATGTATGTATATATATATATATTATAAGAATTCTTAATATGCAAGAGTAAAGAATCTTATGCTAACAGGCCGAGTGAGTTGAATGCTCGCATTTTAAAATTTATAGTTTTGTTGAAATATTCTTGGGCCATAGATAATCTGAAAGTACATTTGCATCAGTCAGAATAAGAATATTTTCTACTAATTCTCATCATGCAAAAAGGCACAGATCTGCAATGTTTTGATATCTAATCAGAATTCATTACATTTATTTCTAAGCTTATTAGTTTGCATGCTTAGAAATAAATATAAATGATAATATGGAAAAAAGAAAATACAAAAATTATTCACAAGAAGTAATAAAGCAATTGGAGTGAAGATTACAACAATAACAACCATATACACAACCAAGAGTCAAAGTTAACCAATTACTTTTAGTAAATGAATGCTTATTAGTTACCTTCAAACTAACTCTTCATCCTTACCTATGGATACATACATAAAGTAATCAAATTAGCAAAAATTATGTAAATAATTAAACATTTTTAATATAAATTTATATTTTCTAAGAAATTGTTATTGAATATATTCAGTTTATTTTTCATTTCCTGGATATTTTGTATTTAGATAATCAGTCTGTCCAATTTAAAAATTGGGCTTTTCAGGGATGAATATTGATTAAATCTGATCTGAAATTTTCAGCATTGATTACAAAATTGAAAATTTTTATTTGTTGTAATTTGTTTATCTGTGATTCAGATCTTAAATAAAATCAATTTTAGCCACAGACAAGATTGAAAGTAGCCAAAACTTGCTTCAATATGTATTTTGTTAAGTTTTGCAACTTAAAAAAGTCACCTCTCTTAATAATTATAAATGGTTCAGTCATTGATGGAATTCAAAACTAAACATTTCTTGTATATATCACATACATATTAAAATGTCACAAATAATATAACATAAAAATTATTCTCCATTATAATAATGGTTCATTTTTATGTCTAAGAGATGAAAAAATTGTTTATGAATACACATACTCCCTTGGGCTTCATTTTGTCTTGAAAAAGGGGTTGAGTGCATGTGGTTAATGTAGTTAATTAAATTAGCATTATTATATATTTATTAAAAATTCTTAATTACAAACTGAGAAAAAAGATGTAGTGTCTTATCAATCTCCCCTATAACAAACTAAGATGAAGCAACCCAAGGGCAACTCTGGTTGTGTTAACTATACATATCTTTTTATTACCATACATCACATCTTATTACACTATACATCAAGTCCTCATTTAACATCATTTCATTATAATGCTGTTTAGGAAAGATACATTTGTAATAATTTGCAATAAGTTTTGAATTTGCTTTATAAACAAATTTATTTCCTGATAATTGTAAAATAAGCAAAGATGTGTGTTGTAATGAAGAATTAAGTGAAGACTAGAAAATTAATATTTGTCAAAGAATTCTTAATAGAAGATCAGAAACATCTAAGAAATCAGACAGGAAACCAACAAACTTATTTTTATCAAGCTTTCCATAAGAGATAAGAATTTTAAATATAAAAAGTTTCTAAATGAGAGAAAATAATTAAAATTATTTCAACATTTTGTTGAAATAAATTTCCGAAAATGCAACTATATTAAAATATTACAAAAAAATTTAAATTCTATTTATGTTTAAGTATTACTATAAGAAAACAATATTCCATGTTTTGTTTTATTTAATGTTCAATCTCAATACAATTTTTTAAAATAAAGTTGCTAATTTCAATTTAGTCTCATTTTAAAGTTATATTGTATAAATGACAATAATGATCTAAAAAGGCTAAAACAGAAACTCTATTTTAAAAAAGATTTTTTAAATTTATAATGTAAAATATATTTGTGCAAGATCTTGCTTCGTTGTTTTATTTTATTTTGGTAAGTTAAGTTAAGTTATCTCACTCGGCCAATTGTAAATTTATTACTAGCTACTAATAAATACTATAGCATTATAAACCTATAGATAGTATGATAAGTTTATAAAGAACACATTTTTCATTGTCATTTAATCTATTTGTTGAACATGATTTTGAATGAAAAAATTGTTTACATACTGATTTATTTAAAAAATTATCAAAAAATTGAATTATAAGAAGTATAATTTATGATGATTATATGTAAGGATTTAAATTATAATTTATACATTTCTTAAATCAAATTCATCTACAAAGCAAAATATTAAGACACTAAAGTGAAATCTTTGATCAATTTCATATTCCTACAAATCTTTTAGAAGAAATAAAGTTATAAATACAGTATACAGAGTTGTCTCATTTAATATTTATTAAAGATGTATAATTTTATACACTGTTTTATATGATTATTCAAATGGAATTCAAATTTCTCTTTGAATACAAAAGATGTGCAGTAAATTACATATCAATTATACATTTATTACAGTAAATCAGTAAAAATTTAAATATCTAATCTATTTTTTGCAATATCAAATAAATAATTAACTTTGACTATATAACCTTCTAATGGAGAATATTTAAAAAAGGGGAGGATTTAGATTATCATAAAATATATATTTAAATGACTGTTTTATATTATAAAATTTTAATAAATTAATATTCACAATTTTTCTTCAGTAATTGAAAATTAAGTCTGATGGTCTCTTTAAATATGAATTAATAATCTGCAGTAACAGCTGTATAAAAATTCCCAAGTTCAGCAAACATAACTATTGAAATTTTAAAAACTGATATTTTGTTAAATTAATTCATTATATCTTTCATTTCCACAATTAGGAAGAATAAGCTGAATATATACATTTTTATGCATTTTTCTTAGTTTGCTTTAACTATTCTCATATTTTCTTTGACTTGTATTATGAATTCTGTTAACTGAAACCACTGATCTTGAAAATGTAAATATATGATTTGAAAATCTGCTTTCATTGAATAATAAAATAATATAATCCATGACTAGAAAGAATCAGAAATCCATTGAAAACTATACTAACACTTAATATATTATATCATATCATCTATGAATTTTTTTTTTTTTTGTAATATTTAAATTCAAACAATGTTTTCCGTTCTGACGGTTAATAATCTTTACATAATGATGACAGGTAAGAATGTTGTTTATAGATTGATTGTAGAAAAATGTAGAATGATTTGCAGCAAAAATTCCTGAAAAATGTTCAATGTTCCATAACCTCACCTGATTAATAGTGAGGTTATAGAAGAAATAATTTAGTGCATTACACATTATTGAAGTTTCTGATTATCCAAAGTAAAAGTTTATAATTATATATTTATAAGAGACTGTGGAAATATTGATTTATGTATATATTTTCCCCCAATTTAAAAAACTAATGAATATTTTTATACATTTAATTACTTTGTAATAATTATGTTGCATAAATTTGTATTAATTCATGTTTTGTAATTAAATCTGGAAGACATTTAATTACAAGGCCGTTAATTAAGTCATACATCTTAATTCTTGATAAAATTATGAACTCTCAGCATCCTAGATTTTTGTAAAAGCTAATGGACATCAATATTTTTCCTTTCAAGTGACAACTGCATGTGACATTATTCTTCTGTTTCTGTAGCAACAATGAAAAGAAATTTCTATTTTTCTTTGCTCAAAGAAAATGTTTACAAGATTATAACAACAAAGCTGGCTAAAAATCCTAGTTTTCCTATGGAAAAACATTAAGGATTGTTTTAATAAGCTGCAAAATTGTTGCAAATTAGGTAGGACAGATCTCAAATGGCCAAGATAACATATCTGATCAACGTGATCTAGAATATCAGAATGGAAGACCAGTGAAGAATAAAGAACCCAAGATTACTCTTTAGGAATTACTTTTATAGACAGCATGCAATAATGTTGTTTTGACTGCATTCTGTCTATAAAGAAAGTGTGCAGAAGATTTTATCTTATTAGGTTCCACATCACTTGACAAATCAAAATTGGCAACAATATGCTACCACCCAAATTCATTTGAAGCATGAAGAGATGGATTTCTTAAACAAATTATTGCCATAGATGAAGTTTGAAGTCAAATGTATGAAGAAAAGATTAAATAGCAGTCAAATGAGTAAAATCGTTTTGATTCACTTCAATCCAAGTTGAGTATACCCTGGAAACATCAAGGTTATGATCATTGTTGCTTATGATTGGTATAATTCTACGATAACATCATACCATATACAGCGTGAACAAATTCTAGAGTACTTTCATCCAGTTATACAATGTAAGTGGTCTGATCTATTGCAAGAATTGCTAATTTCATCCAGTTATACAATGTAAGTGGTCTGATCTATTGCAAGAATTGCTAATAACTATAGTTAATAATTATATAGCAGTCTAATGTATGCTGTGTGTTGTAAAGTACTGTACATTCACATACAGTACTATAATGTATGTTATATAATTCAGATGTAAATTAAGATTTAACAGAATTAATTTGTATCACATGCAAAATATTAATTTTGAATGAAAATTTGATTGCATGTATGATTAAAATATTAACAAAATACATGAAGACAAATTATATATTATATTTTCATATAAATTTAATTCATAAAACATAAATATCTTATTTAAAGCTTTAAGATTCAAATGAAATTCAGATTTCATTGGAATAATCATATGCATTAAGATTTTATAACTTAATCAGTAAATATGCAATTTAACCTTGTTTCTTTTTCAAAATTTGTTGTTTGAAATGTAATGTTGAAGCCATTTCTTGATTATTCTCATAATTAATTTTTCATATTATTATTAATGCAATACATTTAACTACTATTTTCTGCTTTATTAATTGTAATATCACAATTATAACAAAATTTCAAAAATACTGTAATTTAAGTTTGAATTACGTAAAAATTTATTTACATATAATAAACTGAAAAAATAAACTTTGTTAAATATTTAACAGTAAACACCTTTACTAAAAATTTAACTTAGAATATAATTCTTAATATATCTCTCTCATATCTCAACTAATATATTTTTATTTATATGTGATTTTTGTGAATATCTACTAATGGAATTAAAAATTTAAAAAAGGCAAAAAATGTTAATTGTAAAATATAAGTTTTAAAAAATTAGAATTTAAAATTCTAATTTTAAAAACAAAATATATTTTTCTGTTGAGAGAAATTTATTTTTCTTACCTTTAATAAGTTTCTAGAATTATTTAATTAAATTTTAAAATTAACTGTAATTACAATAAGTAAAAAACACTTTAAAATCACAAATCTGACAATAATTTTGTCAATATTTGTGCTGGGCAGTGTTGTTACCACCTGATATACTGGAATAATTTGTACTAGAGAAAAATATCATGTGCTTTCTTCAAGTTATCTTCTTCGTGCATATGTTCTCTTGCTTTTTCAATAGTTTGAAAACTAGGAATTCCTCGAGGAAGTTCAACTAATTCATTTTCAAACTGAAGAATATTTTCTGCCTCACCTAAAATATTAAAAATTTTTAAAAACAAAAATAAATGTTTTTGAAAATACATATATACATAGATAATAGTTTTAATAACTTAAAATTTTATAGTATATTTTTTAAATTGAGGCTTCAGGAACTATAAATCAGTATACTCTAATTTAAAAACATGCTTTTATTAAAGTTTTTTATAATTGTAATATAAGAAAGTTTGCCTTTTAGATTATTCATCATGAAATATAAATTGTTTAAAATAATTGATATTATATTTATTGACCTTTCAGATAAATTTTAGACAAAAAAATTATTAATACTAAAAACGTATTTATATTAAAAAATTAAAATATTTTAATACTTTTTTTATATACAAGTTTGAATAGTAAAACAAATGAAGCAAAATGTTATTTAAATTTTGCTTTTTCTGATTTATTTAAAAAACTTAGAACATAAAACTTATTTAATTAAAAGGTAAATTAAATTCATTCTAATTAACTAAATCTGAAATACATGACTGGATGACCAAGGCAGTTAAGGTATCAACCTATCACTCTGGAGACCTGGATCAAATCTGGATGGCTGATGTAAATAACCCAATTATATCAGATCCCATCTCTCACCACCTGGCCATCCCCATTGTGGGTCTAGCTGAAGTAAAAGGGCATTTTTCCATGATGGGATGGAAAAAAGCCCTTTTACTACCCACAGGGTAGAAAGTTGAGGAAGTCAAAAGTAATGGCAAAACTCATAATAAAAACTATTCTGAAATTTAATGAAATAATGCTAAAATTTGTCTATGAAATTGAAATTAAAATTATACAGAATTTAAAAAACAAAAACTACATTAAAAAATAGTTTATTTAGAAAGGCATTGATAATTTTGTAACTACTAATTTGTAAGCAGTAATAATTTCAGGATGCTACAAGTATTACTATGCATATTTAATAAATATGTTTTATTTATAGTTTCAAATACAGTAAGACCCCACTTAATGCAGAGGATGTGTTCCTAGACGACAAAGTGCTAACCAAAACAGCATTAAACGAGGTCATTTTAACAGAGTAAATAGGGATAGGGGAACATGCAACCAAAAATTAAAATAAAATTAAAGTAAAATTTTTAAAGTTATATTATTATACAAATTAATATAAAATTATGTTAAATAACACATAAATATATGCACATAGAAATATATAATAATATATTAATTAGTTCATTTTTTCTATATTAATAGTTCATTTTTTGTGACGAAGGTCCTGACTTTTCTGAAATTCTTGTTTTTTGCATCCAAAATGTTTCGTTTTGCTTTTGCACTCCTTTCAAAATCTGGATCATTTGCTACAATTTGATTGACAATTTCCAAACTTTTACTAAGGAAATCTATAGAGAAATTTTTTGGGTTCTTTGTTTTCAGAATCACTATTTTCCAGTTCTACATAGATTCCTTGTTCTGCCAGTTCTTGAAGGTCGTCATTGATAAGACTCTCACCAGAACCTGTGGTAACTCCTCAATGTCCTGCTGTATCAATTAGGCTGAGTTTGATCAACCTAACGATACAGTGATAGGGCTCTTCTAGTTGGGAATTCTTGGATACCTTCAGCCATAACTTCTTCCACACTTTGTCCATGCATTTATCAGTTAATTCTTGCCAAGCGAAGCCAATATTGCCTATGGCATCCATGATGTTATATTTTTTCCAAAATTGCACCAAACAAACATAGATTTAAAGAAAGTATACCTTTTTGCCACCTTTTTTCTGATTGGTTCGTGTTCGTAAATAATCGTATTATGTACAAATCACTAAAATGCTGCAATAATTTAAATCAGCATAAATTTGTTTGGGCTTTGAACAGACCATGCTATATTGAATCAGCATTAAGTGGGGTCTTACTGTAAAAGCATTAACAAAAAACTAAATAATATAAATGTACTGTACCTTGTATACGAATAAGTTTATTCCCGTAAGCTAAATCAGCTTGATATGCAACAATATAAGTAAGAGGAAAAATTGGTATCAAAGTTCTTGTTCTTTTTGTTTTCCTGTATCTGTATTAATTAAAAATAATTCATATTTAAACAATAAGTATCAAATAAACTTTTATACAGTACATATTATTATTATTATTTGACTACAAATATTTAATATATCAATTGCTAAAATATATATATATTCATATGGTATTTTATTAAGCTGAAATGGACAGATGGGGCCATTGGGAGTGGAAATTGAAAAAGTTTTCAAAAAAGGAACCAATAGGACTGGTTCTTTTATAATCATAAGCACTGGTACTGATTCATATATTGCTGGTGCCAGTATATATATATTTTTTGCACTTCCTGAACAAGTCCCATATTTGCTGAAATAAAATTTAATAAAAGGTAAAATTAACAAGTAACATTAGAGGCATGAAAATAAATACATTTAATATTTAACTTTTACAGTTCATTTACAAAGTTGTACCTTTCTACTGATACTTTAATTCTCATATAATTGTATAGAAACATTTAATAAGTGATCAACTGTTATTCCATTAAGATAAAAAGTTTAGAACAAAAAATGAAGGAAACTTTCCAATATTCCTAAATGAATATTTCATGTACAGTCGACCCCCCTATAACGCAGTAGATATGTTCCACTTTATAAGAATTTCACGCTAGGAAACCTTAAATACATGAGCCAATTACAGCCCGGCACATGTGCAGTTTACGGACTACAGCTGTTTGAAAGGTTTTCTTCCATAAAATTAATCGATTCTAGACTAATTTGACTCAACATTTCCAAAACGCGTATAATTTTTTGGGAATAATCCGTATAAATTATGCTATAAACAAAAAATTGAAGGATTACTTACTGAGTGTGCACTGTTAGATGTCGCTATTGCTTAAGCTTGTTTTCGTCGCGGAGCAGTGCACCAAACGGTGGGCGTATTTTCTGATAAGTTATTTTTCTGCGAAAAATTCGTTGAACTCTGGAGACATCATTAATAGAAATTATTTTTATGGCCGTTGAATAAGAAATGTTTTTTTTTTTTCACAAGGAATGTATAAAATTACAGTACTGTATTAGACTTACAGTACTTAATTTATATACTGTACAGACGATAGTAAACTCATCTTACCTGCCTAAACTCTCTGTAGCGTGTAAGTAGTTCAGCTGCTCGTCCACTATTGGTCCAGATTCAACCAATCCTGTCGCTACACGAGTCGGCGATGACGTTTTACCGCATTTTACGAGTCTCTTTTAGCGTCTTTATATGAGTATGGTCACAATTTTTTCGCCGCAGTATACGAATCCGCATTATATGAACCCGCATTATAGGGGGGGTCGACTGTATTAATAGATGCTCAAATACTGCTGAAGATGCTTTCACTTCTTTAAATATAAGTCAGTTTATTATAATTTAGTATACAAGTGAATTAATATTTAAGTTTCTCCATTGTTGCTTGTTATCAGTAAGTAACAAGAAAATCTGATAGATCACTAATATCTTATGATACTTTTAATATGGATAATATCTCAGGACATGTTCATAGAATTAAAAAAATTTTCACAAGTGAATGATATTCTTAAAAACAAACCCAAAATATCTATAAATGTTTTCTTAATACCTATATATTTTTGTCTGTCCAATAGGGACTTGTCAAAATTTAAAGACAAGAATAAAAATGTTGTGAAAATCAAGAGATACCTATCTATATTATGAATTTTTTCATATTTCCATTCAATATTTTCATTTGCAACTTTTCATGTTTTTTAGAAAATATAAACATCTTAAAGAAAATTACTTTAGTTTTGATCTCTTTATATAAATTCTGATTCTTATAAACTCATTAATCTTATCATTAAAGTATCTTATCTGTGTTATTTCTTCTATAATATAACAACAGAATATTAAAAGAACATAATATATCATCAGTTAGTCAAATTAATAGCTATCATTATTTCCATGAAAAATATTAATTGCAATATGTGACATATGATCACTACTGATTGCCAGCAAAACTGACTGTTGAAAAATTTTTAGTTACAGTTTCAGTTGCTCATCATTTTGTAAAATCAGAAAGATTTTATAAATGTTTGATTTGTTTTATGTGATTAATGTTGATACAAATGTGAATAAAATATGAACCTTAGATAATTTCAAATTTATTTGCAGTTCTGGATTCTTGTCAGTATTCAAAATAACTTACATACCTTATATATATTTGAAGTGAATAACCAATATTTCTTATTCCTGAATGACAAATAAAAATTCTCAGAAAATTTGAATACAGCTGTTAGGTGAATATGTTGGAAACTACTATAAAGTATGTTTATTACACTTAATTATGTTGGTTACACATGAATATAAAAAAAAAAAGAAATGGATCAAATACAATAATTTAGAGTGATTCATGACACAAAGACTGACAACCAATTCTTATTTTCTTGATAAATGTCTCAAATGGGGAACCACAATATTAATGTGTAATATCCTTTATTGACATGCCTGTGGGGGTCTCTCTGGTCACTCAAAAAAATCCAGTTACAACTGATCAAATATCTTTATTTTTTCTTTTCAGAAAAAACATGCATTTCGGATTGAAGTGTAATTAATGATCCCTCTTTAGTATTACTGTATAAACATAACATTAATTATTACAAATGTTTAATAATATATTTCTTATATACAATAAAAAAAATCCTTCATTTTTCATTACCTACAAAAATATAACTAAAAGAGGACAATCATTCCAACTACACTTATGTTTGTATGATTTGAAGAGGAAAATACACCTTAGGTGATATTGGATGATAAAATTATAGAACATTACAATTTTGCAGGTTTTCTATAGATAAAAATATGTATAACTAAATTAAATTAAAATTACATAAATATTATAAAAAATCAAATAAATCAAACTCACAGTTTCAGTTCTATAAATCACAGAATCATTAGCAGTATTACACAATACACAAAAATTAAAACATTACTACATCTTCACAGACAAATACAAAATTATAATACTTAGTTCATCATGCATTGTAATTTCATAATAGTTATTAAGTATCAAATCATTTGTAATGTGGCTACAATGTCTATATATAATACAATATGGCTACAAGCCATATTGTATTATATATATATTAATATAAGTTTAGTGTAGTAGCCCTTTGTTTTCCTTCCTTCTAGAACTCTCTAACTCTTTTCTCTTAGGTGAGATTACCAGTTCTGGGAATTAATATGAATAAAGGAAAGAGTAAGACCGAGGCAAAAGGGACGAGAGGCATGTCATTCTTTTCAGAATCCGGGAAGTCCACAGATGTAAATTTGAGTACTCCGAGTCAATGTTAACAATGACCAGAGATCATCAATTAGTCTGAGGAAAGAATCCTGTCCTATCATAGTGACGATAAGACAGGACAGAATTAAGGATTGCAAAGAGAAAGTAAGAGGAGAATTTTATATAAGAAAATGAACTTATCAACCCTTGTGAAAGGTTTCACATGGCATCTCACCCATCAAATATACAGAATCAATTCCTGAAATTCTTATCTTTGCTAAAACTTACTCTTTACCTCCTAATGAACCTATCCTTTTTCTAATTTTAATTGTAATTTAGTTTATAAGATTAGTTTTAAGACTCATACCCAAGTGCATTGTCACAAGTAATATATGTCAGTTTTGAGTTGTTAAGGTAGTGATCGTACTGTAACATTTGATGCATTTCTGTATGGCAATGCAACATTGAAATCCTTATTTAAGAACTTTTATATGTACGTGAAATAAACTACTTGTGAAATTACCATATCTTCTTTGTCTGGTAACATGTTTTCTTTGTTTGATCATGAATCCCTGTACCAATCATCACAGTAATTTATCTTGGCTGAACACATACAAACTGTATATCAATAAATGATTTGATTCATCAGCTTGTTTAGGATTATAACTACTATTACTATTCATATAATTTATTTGCATGAAATATACACAATTTTGTCATAGAATAAATGAATAAATTTTTAGTCCCTTTTAACTGTCCACAAAAAACCTTTATCAGTGTTGTGTTCGTTACAATATGCACTAACGTTTTTGACTTTCACCGAGGTCTTCTTCAGGTGCTGACTAAGTGTTGTCTCCCCTTGACCGTTAGAATGATGTTATCAGAGATGTAAATATTGCATGTATCACATTTCACCCCTCCGCTTGTCCCTGTTCAAATTCCTCGAATAGGTATCTCCACGCCTGCACTATCATCTCTCTGTCTTTCGAGTTTATGTTTACGTTGGCTTTAAAGATCTCCTAGGCCTGATGATGGATGTGCTAGTGCATATTGTAACAAACACAACACTGATAAAAGTTTTTTTGTGGACAATTATTACTCAACACAATGTTACGGTCGAAAGACATTTGTGTTAGTGCCATTTGAAAATCTTTTTCAATTAAATTGTTTTATTTCACATTGGAAACTTTTCAGTAACTGAGTAAAAATAACATCAGCATTTTATAAAATTGGTTAAGAGGAAGAACACTGAAAATGAAACTGAAAATTTTTTAGTGGTCAGATGTCCAGATCAATTATTAACAGCTGATGTTGGTCAGTTGTCCCAATTCAATTTGTCATATCTCATTTTATATGTTGTTTCAAAAGATAGACTATAGAAGTATAATGGATGAATTCATTTCATAGAAAAAATAGATGTATTGATAAATAAACTGAAAAATAAACAAGTCAAAGATTAGATCAAAAATCAACATGTTAACATGTCTGAGATTTAAGAAAATTTGGTAAAACATCCTTTTATAGAACTGTTTCTTAATAAAAGGATCTAAAATATTATTATGACTTATGGATATGTTAACTCCTAGTATATAAATCATAAAGGAACAGGCAGAGAAACTTAAAAGAAACAATCCATTTCTTTAAATTATTTCAGCAGATATTTTTAATAAACAAAAATATTTTTGATCTAGTTGATTGTATTCTACAAGTGATGAAGATCAATGTAATGAATAGAAGTGACGAAGATCCATCAACTAAAATGAAAAACTTTTTGTTTATTAAAAATACCTGCTGGAGTAATTTTAAGATGTGGATTATTTATCTTTAACTCCTACTATTTTCTAGTAAAGAGATGTAGGTAGAATGTCATAATTGTCTGTTAAATATTATTCTGTAATTTGTCTGTGTGATTAATTAAATTTGCAGTAATTAGAACATAGGAGAAAATACAAACAATTTGTTAGTTTTAATTACTATAATTACTGTACATGTAACAGTGCTGATATATAAATTATGAAAAAAAAAAACAAAATTAATTATCTTTTCTCTAAGATATACATGATTTATTATTCTTAATGATACATACATAAATATATTTACATATAATTAAAAGTTTATATTTTAATGGAAGTTTGCATTTTTGTTAGATTTATGAAATAAACAAATAGTGTAATTTATTTTCTTAAACATAGTTAAATAATAGTTTGGAATGTTAGAATACTAAGTCATCAGTTTCGATTAGAAGTGACAAAAAATGTTTTAATTAATAATGGTTGGTAAATTTAATATTTGAATTTAAGTAATAATTGATTAAAACTTGGAATTAATTATTCTATTAAAATCCAATTTTCTATAGAATTTTTAGTAAACATTAAAAAATTATAAAATATAAATGGAAGTATAGGATTACTTACTAATTACTTAATCTAATTAATTAATTAAGATTAATAAGTTAATTAAATTATTATTAACATTAGTAATTAATATGTTCCTATATAATTAACTGAATCATCAGCAATCCTTTAAGATATGAATTCCCAATATCAATGAATTAATAATCCATGTATTTTGAAATGTGATGTATAATTTAAATCTATTAAAAAAGGATAATTAAAAGAGTAATTAGTTTTAACTCTTTACATATTTTTTCACCAAATTGGTTATTTAATTATTAAAAATACATATAAAATTTGATAAAACTTATCAAAAGAGATTGATAAAACTTGGCAAAAGAGATAAAAGTTAGCTAATTTTATCAATCTCTTTTGATAAAACTTATCAAATTTTATATATATTTTTAATAAGTGATGTATAATTTATTATCTATACTAATATTATAAAGAGGTAAAAGGTAAAGTTTGTATGTAGGAGGTAATCTCCGAAACTACTCATCCGATTTCAAAAATTCTTTCACCAGTATTTAGAATGGACCTTCAGGGTGGACATAGACTGTATATTATTCCATTAAACATTCATATAAATTAAAAGATATCATCTAGGATTAAGGCTTTGATGTCCAACAGATGGCGCTAACTCCGCGAGTACAACGACCTAAGTTTGCTTTTCTGTGAGGATGCAAACTTACATCCTCACAGAATGTAAGGATGTAAATCCGC
This sequence comes from Centruroides sculpturatus, assembly GCF_000671375.1. Taxonomy (NCBI): domain Eukaryota; kingdom Metazoa; phylum Arthropoda; class Arachnida; order Scorpiones; family Buthidae; genus Centruroides; species Centruroides sculpturatus. Next base: position 336,407 of record NW_019385100.1, read on the forward strand.
TTAAATAAAAAAGTAATGTTTGTTTGTTCCTACCGATTCCTTTGAAATCTTGACACAACATTGCATTCGAATACACACGTGTTTTTATATAATATACAATATACATGTCGATATTCTCCCCACTGGGGGGAGATGGACAAGATTAAAGCTTACCATGAAGAACTCTGCTTCTATTTATACAAGTATAAATAGAAGCAGAGTTCTTCACGGTAAGCTTTAATCCTGTATAATGTTTTTTGCATTTTAATAGGGTACGTCAAGAGAATGTACACTAAGAAGGGATTTTTCGAAAAATTCCCCCCACGGGGGAAGTGCTATACATTTATAATACAGTCGACCCCTCTATAACACTGTTGATTTTTCCATTTTATATGTATTCCATGTTGTATGAGTCACTTAGATTTTACAAATACGTGTGCTGGGCTGTGAACAGCTCACGTATTTGTAAAATCTAAGTGACTCGTACAACATGGAATACATATAAAATGGAAAAATCAACAGCGTTATGGGGGGGGTCGACTGTAGATACATTTTGAGCCACAACAACAAGTGGTGGGGTCTGCTAGTAGTACTGTATATACATTTGGAAATAATAGTTTGACTTTCAAATGAATATTTAACTATGGACTTAACATTTACCATTATGGACTGACTGAAAGTATTATAATTTAAGACATATACTTTGTTTTTTATTTCCTAAAAAAACAGAAGTGTGTCTGTTAAGATCATTGAAGAAAGAAATTGATTGATAAAAAATTATTATTTAGTCTAATATATTGAAAATAATTAAATTAATAATCAAAATTGAAAACAAGCAAAATTTAAGATATTTTCAATAGTTTCAATAATATAAAAGAATTAGATTAATATCACTGACCTTCATTATTTTACATAAGTTTTACATATTTAAATTCAAAAGTGATCATTTCAAATAATTACTAACAAATGTATTTTCCATAAATGTAACCATGTTTGTACCTAACTTTAAGTAATAAATTCATTTTGTTATTTACACTTGTCTTATGGACCATCAGAGGTTGAAAAAAAGAACAGCCTATATATATCTATGAGATTTTAAAAATTATTAAAGATATATTTATGATTTATATATTAAAATATTTATCAGAAATATAAATACTCATTGTTTTATTTAAAATTTATTTAACATACCCAACAATCAAGCCTATCGTTGCTAAAACATAAAAAGAACCAAGCCAATAAAGCAATTCTCTCGAACGTGCTATTTGCATAGCAGCCATTCTTTCTCTCATCTGATTTTGAACATGAATCTGACGTTCAATCTAAAACATAAAATTTTAACTTCGGTTTAACAGTATTAAAAATAAATTTTTAAATTTAAAAGTATATTCTATTATTTAACTAGAAAAAACAATGTTTATTTTAAGCAATGAAGATTAAATACATATTTTACATTAAAAAGACACGAATGAATATAGTTTTACTTGTAATTTTTGAAGCTGTAACATAAATTCTTGATTTTTTTTAAATTGTTCTTCCACTGGTTTACTTAACCTATATCCCATTTTCAATTATAATATCTGAAAACAACAAATAGAAACATCTCAAAATATGTACACAACACAGGAAAGTTAAATAATAGTATTAAAATTAATTTAAAAAATTAGTATTTAAGTATTTTTAAAAAAGTAAATACATCAAAATTCATGAAATTTTACATGGCAAAATATGAAGCTATCAATGAAAATACAGTAATCATGAAAAATAAATGACAAGAAAACTCAAAAGAATCATGCCCTCAAAACACAAAATTAATAATAATAAAAGTAATAATAATGCATTCAAATTTATTATAGAATAGTTCTAAGTGTCTTTTCTCTTTATTAATATGTATAGTGATTTTATGAAACAGTATTTAGATTACAATCTCTCTACACACTGGTGAATATAAATAAAATACTTCTCAAATAGTATTTAGACTAAAATTAATTTTGATTACTATTTCGAAAAAATAAATATACATATATTTATCTATCATATAACATTTATCTAAACCAAAGAGTCATTTTTCCTCTGAAGAAATTTCCTTATAGGTGCATCAGCCATGGAAATGGTCAATGGATATTCCTATATCATCACACCTATAAATAAAGAATAATTAAACAGAAAATTCTAAGCCTTAAAAACTTTTAAAAGTCAGAGGTACACAACACACAAGGAAAGCAAGGAATATAAAAAAAAAAAAAAAACAGACTATGGTATTTTTGACAGAAGACTTTTGCAAAATGATGATGAGAATACTGATGATGAGAATACAGAGGAGACACCTGGAGGTCATAGAAGGTAAAGCATATTGTCAAGAATCTTCATTCATCAAAGTGTAGTGTATTTCTTTTTCATGTTATCTATGGATTGTGTATTGTAGCAGTTGTTTTGTAGCGATATTTGCATACCATCCATCTAGAAGGAAGTACAGTACAATATGCTGATGATAAGGTGAAAACTAGAGATCATCAATCAAGACATAGAAAGTGGGAAATTGAGGAGTTTCTTTAGCCATAAGCTATAATGTAGAAAAGGTAACAATATCAGTCATAAAAGTCAACTGACATAGCCAGGATTGGTTGGGTTTAGAAACTTCAAATCATAACATGGCATAAGAATTTAATGTGAAGTTCAAGAGAACTTCACATTAAAGGAGAGCAATCATAACTTCATTTTATCCAACACCGGAATATGATCAATTATGTACCTCGGAGCCTGTTACTGGTGTGCAAATAACCTCAAAAAACAAAAAATTAAAATTTCACAAACATTTTTGAACCTTCAATGGGTTCTTCTTCAGGTGGAGACAAATTTCCGTTAGAATGCCATTAAATACGAATATTATTCGAAATTCTAATATGTGTTAGTCGATAAACTTTACCAGGCATGTGCACTGTATATGTAGCAAACGACAAGAATTTGTTGCTGCCTGAAAAAGAATCGCTGAAGGTTTGAAAACATTTGTGAAAATTTAATGTTTTGTTTTTTGAGGTTATTTACACACCGGTAACAGGTTCCAAGGTATGTAATTGGAGAGCCATCATTTTGCGACAAAACAGCTGCCAACAAATTGAAGGGAAGGTTCATGTAGCTTTTGGAAAGAAAAGGATATTTCAAAGATGATACTGCAATACAGACAAAATAAAGATAAACTGGAAAGTGCTGCACAAAAGTCACTGGCTTCACCACAAGAATTTGCATCTGCTAAGTTAAAGTTAGAAAAAGCAAATCATCTCATTGGTTTGCAAAAATGCCAGTGATACTAATTGCCTCTGCTGGTGATCGAAAAGTAAAAAAAACCTGTTTCAAAAATTTTACAAGCATTCTTCTCAATTACAAGAGAAAAATGTATGTGAGAACCTGAAGAGGATGTACAGGAAAAAAATTCAGTTGTTTACTCTTGGCAAAAAAAAGACAAGTTTTATTTAAAGCTTTTTCTAGAAAGCTTAATCTGAAGAACTACTGCTATATGTTAACTGAAGCTTCAGAGTCATTGATGATAGACAATCTGAATATGAGGTAGAATATGTTCTGTTTAGATTTAGAAGACAAAGAAGAAACTGCTCAGAAACAGTCTGATTTTATGAATTTGTTTCAATCAATGAAAAAGATGCATTTGAATGGTTGGAAAGTGATGCAAATAATGGCAGTTTTTCAAGTTTTCAACTCAAAATGAGTGTGTGACAAATGTCAGAAAAACTAGTAAACCTTCTGAAAATGAAATGGATGAAGAGGATGATGTGCAAGAACAAAAAAAGCAAACTGTGTCCAATACATATTTAGGCATTTGCTGTATTAATAAATGTGGTATGAACAGCAGAGTCATCTTCTACTTAACTAATTCTCCTCACAAGGATCAGGAAACTATCAGCAAAGAAATTAAATTATATCTTTGTTTAAAAGAAAATAAACAATTATTTCTTTCAATAAAGGTATAGTAATGCTATACAACACTCATTTATGAGTTTTTTTTTTTTATTATCTTGACACAATGCATTTGTGTAAATTTTTTCTAACATATATAGTTTGGTGTTTGTGTTTGGTTATCCAAATCATTGCCAGTCTTAATTAGTTTAGATAATATAAAAAAAGTTAAATTTGATTATTAACTTTTAGTATATCTAATCAAACTTTTAAAAATAAAAATTACAACAAAAATATACAAGAAACATTAAAGCCAAACAATTACCAGATTAAATTAGGCTACATTAACCACTGCTAAATCATTTGGCTTTAATATAATTATTGGACTTTGAGATGTAAACAGCCATCTTCAGGAAAGCATTTTAAAAAATGTTTGCAAATGTTTTCCTGAAGATAGATCTGTGAACCCAAACTATATGGAATATCAATAACATAAAATGGCTTCAATAGAATAATTTCTTATACTGAAATAAAATGTTGTGATTTCTATTATCCTTACTTTATTTTTATTTTTGTATTCATATCCTAAATCTATAGCTCTATAATTAGAGTTGTCAATTTTTGAAGTAACAATTCCAAACACAGTGTGAAAAAACATGAAAGAATGATGAGCCAGGGGGAAAAATGCCTACAAACAAACTTGGAAAAATTTTTTCCTTCTCTTAATTATCTTCTCTTCTCATCATCATTATGGTGATGATGAAGGTGAGACAGCCATATGGCTGAGGTGATTAAGGCTTCAGTCTACTGCTCTAAGGATTATGAATTGAATCTGGTTGAACAACCCCAGGAATTTTTTCATTGGGATCCATTTGAAATATGTTGGCCACCCCTCGTCATTCTGCCACCTCTCTGCAGGTTTGGCCAGATCCACAATGGACTTGGGGAAAAAAAACCCACAGAATGGAAGAAGTAAAAAGTGAAAAAATAAATAAACAAATAACAAATGCAAACTAGAAGGAATAAAAAGAATTCATAATTCATATTACAGGGTTGCCAACTTTTCATGATGAAAACTGACAAGCTGAAAAACAAATAAAACCACACACACACATTCATTTTTCAGATTTCCAAAACAGTTTTTGTTTTCTGAACAATGTTTAAAAATACAAATATAAACATCAATTAACTTCATTTTTAGATTAATGCCAAACAATTGCTGATTATATTGGGCAATATTAGTGCTACTATTAACAATTAAATGTCAAGTAATTTTGCCTATAGGTAGATGTTAGGTGCCATCTCTTGATACCAGTAATTTTAATAATTAAAATTAAATTAATATTTAATAATTATGTTTATATTTGCATATTTCACTATGTTATGGTAAAGCACTAGCCAGCCCATAAACATTGAAGGTATCTCTAGTCAGTATCATGAATAACTAGTATGGTTATAACTAAATTAATAGTTCTGGAAGTAGAAGATCAGATGAGATCTGAATAGTATAACTGGCATAGTATATAGCAGAGGTGGCCAACCTGCGGCTCGCGAGCCACATGCGGCTCTTTGAAGGATTATTTGTGGCTCTCGATAAATGTACCTGAGTTCCCTTTTCATTTTTGTGTTATTATATTTTTAAAAATTGTTATTGTTCCGTATGTGTTTCAAAATGTCTTTTAAATTACTAACAACAAATATGAAAGACTAAGTGCAACGTTGTAACAAATTTCATTTCCGTCCAAGTTAAGAATGATATGACTCATCAAAAAGTGCGCAAACGAATATAAACAGTGGCGTAATCGTCTGTTATCAACCGACTCCAGACCGATTTTGAATTTGTAAACTGTCATTGCAATGGACAGTTGACATTGTGCTCTGGAGGAAACAATTTGTATCTCTCTTGCTACGGATATAATTTGTAATCTGAAATTTTTTGCATACCTTTTTAAAACGTATTTAATAGCGGCTCGCGAAAAATTTCAAATTTTGAAAAATGGCTCGGACTATCAAGGAGCTTGGCCACCCTGGGTATATAGTATACATCCATATAACATGCAGGAGTTGTATGTTTGAGTCCTGCTCCAGGCTGATTCTTTTCTTCCAGAACTTTCTAAATTAATTATTTAATATTAATTTAATTATAATTATTCAAATTTATCAAGAGATCATACCCAATGCCTACCTCTAGACCAAATTACTTGATATTTAATTATTTAATAACTATTACTATGTTTATACCTATTTTAAAAATAATATAATTAATTTTTAAATATATGAATCATAAATATATCAGAAATATAAACACTAATTGTTTTTGTTTAAAATTTAATTAACTTAACCAACAATGAAGCACATCTATCTAGCCACCAAACTGAAATGAAGCCAATCAGTTAATGAAAAAAAAAGAAATCAATCCAATAAAGTAGTACTTTAGGACAGTGGCAGCGGGTGGGCCAAGGGACCCTGGCATCCCTGAAAGTAAAAGGAAAAGAAACACTAGTAAATTTTCCAAAACTATTTTCCTAATTAAAATTCATTGTTTTATTTGTATTCTATGGTGTCTTCTATCTCTATACTACTTATGAATTAGCAGTCAGATAAGGTGGAAATTTTATTGAGTTTGCTTTTTATGTGTTCAACTCAGCTCCCCAAGATTAAATCTTGAGTGAGGCACTGCTTTAGAACATGCTATTGATATTTGCATAGCAACCATTCTGTTGCTGACAATAACAGCAAATTTTAATTTGTTTTGTTATAAAATAAGCTTTTTATTTTGGAATATGTGATTCCTGAATGTTTAATATTCAAAAGTGCTCAAGAGCTTTCCTTTTTGTATATAACTCCTTCTCCATATTTTATTATATTAACAGTAAAACATTGGAAGTATTACTTTTCTGTTTTGCTTGTTAATTTAACAATAAATAAATAAAAAGTTTGAATAAATTATTTCAAATTTATTCAAACTTCAATTGAGTTTTTTCATATTTGATTGTTAATATAATACAAAATTTAATCAATATATAAATATGTATATGCTGATTTATTATTATAAAGACCATGTAATATTTCATACTTCTAAGAAAATATTTGCAAGCATGAAATTAGATAAGTATATTCATATTTATGGTATTTATTTTTATTAATAAAATATACAAATCAGTATTTTATTTTTATCATTTGAGAATAATTTTTAAGATTTAGATCATTTTTACATCCTTCTTTTTTCTTGTTTTTACATTTAAATCAAATCTACTTTACTTATAAGCAGTCCAACTACACATTAGTTAACACAAGCTAAAATAGCTTTGTGGAGAATTTTAAAATTTTTATAAATTCAGTTTATAGCTGATAAAATTTTAGAAACAGTACAATATTTTATTTTTCCCTTTGGACAGTTTATAGTAATTTATTTTTCCCTATTGTAAAATTGCATGCTATCTCTTTTAACCAAAAATATCTAAGAAAATTTATGGGTTTTTTTGCTTCAAATTTCTATTTTATTGTTATAAATTAAAAATTTTACATTATAATAAAAACAAAAATTTTTATAATTAATTTCTGATAAAATAAAATTGTGCATTGTGAAAAATCATACTGGAAATAAATCTAATAAATATATGAAACATGTTTGTGTATAATAAAATAGCTAATTTCTAATAATATTATCAATTGTTCAAATAATGTATATTTAACTTCTATTGCTACCTTCAAATCAAGGTATGATCATTAAATTTGAAGGTTTTAAATTATATGTTTATATAAATATAACATACAAGTCTATGTGTATGGTGTTTAGTTTTACTATAAATATAATTTTTAAATTTTCTGTTTTATTCAGGATTTTATTGTTTTTTTTAATAATACTCAAAATATCTAATCATTAATGTGAATAAAAATGACCTCTTTTAAATTGAAAATATTATATATTAAAGGAAAAATTTTGACAAAAACAACAGAAAAAGAAATAATATATTGGTGATAAATTTTTATATCCTTTCATATTGATGCTCCTATTTTAAGATTTATATGGTTTCTTACTGCTTAAATTTCTATGATGTTAGATATTGTGGTTCTTCAATAAAAACACTATTATTTTAATATAAATATAAATTTTAAAATAATATCTGACTGTGTACTAAGTAAAGTTTTTAGAATTTAATTAAGATTAAATGGAAATTATATTAATATTTTGGATTTTATTTAATTTACATTCTCATAATTAAGATAATAATAATAATATTTAATTCATATTAAAAATTAATCTTTGCACAATATAAATAATGTAGCAATTTAGGTAAATTAAATAAGTTAAAAGAAAAGTTTCTCCAGGACTGTTATTAAATTATTTTATTTTTTAATAGGAAATTTTATGTAAATAATTCATCCTAACTTTTAAAGAAATCATTATAATTCATTTAATATACATTAACTTAAATATAAAATTTCATAAACTGTAAAATTCTCCAATTGCCCATATATTTAAATTGCATGGAAAAGCTGAAAATGAGAAATTTAATTATTATAATACACATAAAAATAATCACACATTTATTAATTATTAATTAAAATAGAAATCTAGATTTATAACTTTTATATTTTTAATTATAATTTCAAAAATTACATAATTTTCGAGGAGAAAAATAAAACAGAAAAAAGAAAGAGATTCCTCTCCGTTATCTGAGGATGCGGATGAGTTCACGAGTCATCTGCATCCGTACTCACGTGCAGCTGTAATTGATTTAAGCGCTATTACTAATTTTTTCATCTTTTTTTCCAAGAAATATAATTAAAATCGTTATATTATTTTAAAATATGTTGCATATTTAATCAAAATAAAGCCAAACTTAAAAATAAACGAATAATAAAAAAGAAAAGAAAAATAAATAAAGGACGTAAACGAAACTTACTAGTGCGTTTATAAAGGCAGACTGTGGTATGTTTTGGTCGAGGACGATAATATTTACAGTTAAGAAGGAGAAAACGACGAACAGGATTTATTCACAAAACCAACGCCATCTACAAATCACAAGTCACGACAACGAGCAGCTGCATGTGTAGATGCAAGTGATGCAGCTGACCATTTCGTGACTGACTCTCATTATAAATTCATGAGATTTTCTCGTTATTTTTAACGATAACATTATCGAAAAAATTACAAAAAGCTTGGTTTTTTACTTATAAATACAAAGTTTAATCTATAATCGACATAATATGCTTGTTTTATCAACAAGTGTTGAAGAATTTTGGAAAAAATTTTGAATGAAATCTATGTTACAGACGTTATTACTTTATTTAAATAGTAATAAAGGTAGTTTAAAAAAGTATTGCTTTAGGGTGTCTATTTATACTTGGAAAAATTTCTCAGATTTCCTTAAAAAATTGATAAATCTCTCAGATTTTTGAAAGACTATTTTAAGGTTTTTTTTCAAGTAACCTATAAAATTTCTGTAAGTGTTCCGTACATTACATCATAATTCCCGTATCCTTAAAGGTATGAAATTATGAAAATGAAGATCGATTAAATGCGAATGAATTGAAGTAGAACTGTATAATAAATGAATACAATCAAAATCAAATGTTTCATTTAAAATATTAAAAGTATTTTCAATAAAAATAGTTTATTAAAAATTAAAACGTATCACTAAATTATTAAAATCCCGGTAACATATTACTTTAATACAAACGTGTTTTATATCATGCTTTAGTTAAAGAATCACGTATTAATTGAAAGTTAAAATGCTATCATGACGGCAAGTAATTATACTTTTAAGATTGCAATTGCTATTAACCGTATGCAAATAATTTTTATAAAGTAACTAAACGAATGATTGTAATGTTTAATATGACTAATACGTCACACCAGAGGCGGCGTAAGGCGTGGGCGACGTGGGCCACCGCCTACGGCCTCGCTGCCCGAGGGGCCTCGTGCTTCGAAGGTTTATGCATTACATAAAAGCCGTAAACTCAACGAAAAAATTTTACTAGTCATAAAACGATAAATATATTGACATACCAAATTTTTTTTTATTTGTCTAGCAGCATTTGCTGGCGTTGGGTTGCTATCGCTGGGAATCCTTGTCAGCCAGAGCTGGGGATTTCCCATTGTGCTTGTTTACGTTACTTTCACGATTCTCAACGGCTAGAAAGCCAATCAAAGTATCGTAGTAAAGTATCCCGTAAATAGTGGAGTTAAAACTCGAATATTAAATATTAATCCCAGGGCATTTTTTATGCTTTGCGGTTGGTAGACGCAGCTAATTCTTCCGTGGCAGCAAAAACATTTTTTGGTTTTATTCAGAAAATTTATTTGCTATTTTCAAGTTCCAGGAAACGCTGGGAATTAATCAAAGGCAAATTAAAGCTTACTTTGAAGCCTTTATCAGACGCAAGGTNATAACTTTTCAACGAAGTATCCAATTTCAAAAACCTACACACCGATAGAACCCTCTTGACTTCCGATTTCAAAAACTGTATAACACTTGTCACTTCACTTAATATTTAATATTAGAATTCAATCGAAAACAGAGCTAAAAATCCTGCTGCTTCTATTTCGCTTTTCAATTTTCGATCAACCTATACAGTCTCCCAAAAGCAGAGGCCGTATTCTAGTCACTGTCTCTGGTCTCTCGTCTCTCGCAAGCCGGTCGCTGATTGGCTAATCATTTGGATTAGTCAATCAGCGACCGGCTTGCGAGAGACAAGAGACCAGAGACAATGACCAGAATATGGCCCCAGGTATGAAATAGATTTTTTTAACACCACGATTGATTCTATAATAAGCAATATGGATTCGGAATTTATGTTTTTAAATCAACATTTTGAAAATTTTGGTTTTCTTTATGATCTAAGCCAGGGGTGGCCAACCTTTTGCATACCGTGCGCCAATTTTTTGACAGACGAGTTCAAATGCACCATATAACTCGAACACTTTTTATACAGTCTTACGTTCAATGTTACGGGTTGATAAATATTGATAAGAACAAATCTGCTTCGCTTAGGAAAGAAAAGGGAATAACTTAATCACGCAGTTGAATTAATTAATTTATGACAGTTTATTGAAGCACCAATTTACAATAGTCAACAATGATCTCCTGTACGAGAGGGTGATTGCTTCATGATGGTGCTATTGCTGCCAGAGTCTCGTTTGGTGAAGATTACTCTGCACCACAATTATTGGCACTGAGAACGAGATCAGCTTGGAATAACATTAATCACAATAAATGTTTTCGGCCATTTACACGCCTGTAAACTGATCGGAAATAAAGATCGCAAGACTCAAAATACATGCATACATTGTAATTTACTATGTGGAGAATACTCATTTTATCTGCAAAATAGATCGTAACGAATTGTGCAACAAATGAACTTGCCAAGACAGACTACAAAAAATTTATTTTTCTATATAATATTCTTAATCGCAAAAAAGCTAAATCTGGCAATTTTGCTCAGAACTAACTGAAGCGCCACTTGTAATCGTCCAATGCGCCACGTTTGGCGCATGTGCCATGTTTTGACCACCCCTGATCTAAGCGAGTTAAAAAATATTCCAAAAGAGCAAATATTAAAAAACTGTCAAGATTTACACTCAGTCCTGCGAGTGAGTGAGAACAGTGACTTACAACCTTACGAATTATATGAAGAATTACAAACAATGATCCCAAATTTACCCAACTTCATTAAAGATGTGAAACAGCCGCTCCAATACATAACAGAAAATAACTTGAAAGAAATTTACCCAAATATTTACAGTGCCGTTCGAATTTTGTTAACAATACCGGTAAGTACTGCCTACGCTGAAAGGAGCTTTTCAAAATTAAAACTAATAAAAAATTATTTAAGAAATACAATGGGTCAGGAAAGACTTTCAGCTTTCGCAGTTTTATCTATTGAAGCATATATAGCATATAAGCTGAATTACGATACAATTGTTAAGGAGTTCAGTAAGGCTAAAAGCAGGAAATTTTTGTTTATTTAATTTTTTTAATGTTAGTTAAAGAATATAGTTTGCATTTTTAGGAATAAAAATTTGACAGTTTCAACTGCTTTTCATTTTATAAAATCAGTCTTCTTGCGCCACCAGAGGGCCTCGCGAAATGTACCTTTCCCACATCAATTTAGGTCTTGCCCCGCCGCTGCGTCACACCATTGAATACTATAGTCAATTTCTAGGCTGTAGCACTATCATCATAGCCACATTTGTTTTAAAAAATTCCATGTTTAAAATTGTTTACAATATGAATTTTGGCTGAATATTAGGTCCAAGCCTTCTTCATTTGTCAAGTGCTACTGTACAAAATGCCACTAGTGGATTCAGAAAGGCTGGCATCTTCCCGTATAATAGACATTTGTTTACAGATTTAGACTTTGTGCCGGCCACTGTTCATGAAAACGCTCCAGTAGCTGAAGGCGAACAAATTGCCACTGTGACAGATGAGGGAGACAAAAATGCCAACACTGCGTTATGGAAGATTCAGCTCCTATTAATAATAATGCTCCAGTAACTAAACACCAATGTGACGTCAATGCTAATGTTGAAATCGATACTACAGATGAACCAACCACTGGGCATAATTATGAAAAAAAAAACAGAATGAAGAAGAGCAACTTAATTTTGATGATATACAGAATAATATGCCAGATGATAGTATGCTTAAAACTAGTTCAGCTGTTGTTGATATGAGTGGAACAACCATCCACCTCGTACTCTATTTCTCCAATTAAAATTCTGCCATCACCAAAAGTTACTCCTACAATAAAGAAGCGGAAAGTGGGATGTCAGAAGTCAGATATCCTAACCAGTTTTCCATTCAAAGATGCTATTGAAAAAAAAAATGAGATGAAAGCGAAACGAAAGTTAGTATTTTATCGGGCCATCAAAGGCAAAGAAAATAAAAATAACAAGATAGAAACCATCGAGAATAAAGTAAATGGCAAAAGAAAAGGTAAAGGAAAGAGGAAAAGAACAGAAAAAGATGCGAATATAGTACAAAATTTGGAGCAGTCCTCACAAAATGATGTGTTTTGTGTATTATGCGGAGAACCATATGTAGAACCGCCCACAGAGGACTGGGTACAGTGTCCAGTGTGTTGTGGTTGGTCACATGAACTATGTACAGACACAAAAGATAGATGATTTTTATGTGTCAATTGTAAAATCCTACATTTTACAATTGACACATAAAAATCATCTATCTTTTGTGTCTGTACATAGTTCATGTGACCAACCACAACACACTGGACACTGTACCCAGTCCTCTGTGGGCGGTTCTACATATGGTTCTCCGCATAATATTCCGCACACGCTATATTCTAGGAATTCCATCTTGCCTTCAGGGTGAGGACAAGACGGAATTTTTGACGTTTTTACTTCATGATTCCTAACAGATTTTATACTTAATATTACAGAATTTTTTAACCATCTAAGATCTCTGTCGAGACTGATTAATATAAAAGCTTTATATTATGTTGTTTTATGTTTTATTACATTATAAAGTTAAACCTTCCATCTCGCCCTCCCTTCCTCTATAAGCTTAAATGTTATCTGTACAGTAGACCCCTATAACACGGGTTCATATAACAAGGATTCGTATAACACGGCGAAAAAACTGCGATCGTATTCGTAAAACACGTTAAAAGAGACTCGTATAATACGGTAAAACGTCATCGCCGACTCGTGTCGCGACAGGATTGGTCGAATCTAGACCAATAGCGGATATTGCACAAACCGTTGCGTTTAAATGAGCACTGCACCTACTAAAAAACATTTATTATTTAACGGCCATAAAAATTATTTCTATTAATGATGTCTCCAAAGTTCAGCGAATTCTTCGCAGAAAAATAACTCATCAGAAAACACGCGCCCGCCGTTCGATGCGCCGCTCCGCGACGAAAACAAGCTTCAGCAATGGTGTCGTCGAACGGTGCACACTCGGTAAGTAATCCTACAATTTTTTGTTTATAGCATAGTTTATATGGATTATTCCCAAAAAATTATACGTGTTTTGGAAATGTTGTGTCAAATTAGTCTAGAATATATCTAGAACGTATCTACCGTGTTATATGAATTCGTGTTTTACGAGTCACTTAAATACATGAGCCAATCACAGCCCAGCATGTGTGCAGTTTACGGACTACGGCTGTTTGAAAGGTTTTCTTCCATAAAATTAATCGATTCTAGACTAATTTTACACCATAGATTATGTAGTGCAGATATGGGTGGTGGGTATGCAGGTAATCGTTACAAGAGTGAGGTGTTAATGAAAACATTACATAATGCTAAGATCTCCCGAGTAAGAGAATGACTTATTTTTGTTTCTGAAGTGCTGCATAGCGAACTGTAGTGTTTGTTTCACTGCTTTATATGTTACGCGTGTAATTAATAAAGTGATGCAACGTTTGATATCCCGTGTTGTGTATTATTCAGTGGCGTGCTGTCATTGGAAGCGGTGGAAGCGCCGGTTCCCTTGTATTTTCTAAAAAATAAATAAATATTAATTTAAATTATATGAAAATAATCGCACAATATTTTATTATAACCGCATTACGTATCTTATTACAATGATTAAATAATAAATTGTGAATAGGCTAATATATCTGAAATATAAATACCGTGTTCGATTAAAACTGTTTACATAAACTATCTTAATTCGAAAATGGAGATTGACAGCTTCTAATTCTAATATATCCGTTAGGAAATTGATTTTTAATTATAATTTTATAAAATTTGTAAGATACAGTTAAGTATTTCTAATTACAATTTGATTCCGTTTCTTACTGATTTTGAATGAAACACGAGTAGCTTCTTCCTGTACAATTTTTAAACATCGTTATATATATATTTAAGAGATGCTTTGGCTGTCCCTTTGAAAATTTTGTAGATCCGATTCTGGATAGATGCCACGAATTATAAAGTTACGAAAAGAAATTTCATTTCAGAAAAATATGCGTACAGTAATCTATTACAATCAGCTCTGTACAGAAATTTTATCGAACTTTAGTAGGTTAAAATGCTGAATTTATTAATACAGAAATTTTTTCTGTATTAATAAATTCAGCATTATACTATAAAAACGACTAATTACTATCATTTTATTTTTATTGAGCTTCATTTTCCAGTTTGTGCCAACTTTATAGTAATTAATAAAAAATCCAATTTATTTTATGGTATATGAAAATATATCTATGAAATTTATGGTATAAGAAGGTCATCTTTCTCTTAGACTGTCTGCATTGTTCCTTCGAAAGAAGCCTTAGAATGTGGGTGGCCGCGGATTGTTAATATTGTAAAATTTTGACTAATAAGAAAAATAATCAAAACTTTTTTTTGATGATTAACTTTTAGATAAACAGAATATAGATGTAAAAGTAAACACTGCGTTTCAAATTGCTAATTAAATAATATTAAATAATTAAGGGCGGAGATATTGTTTTTGCAGGTGAGTGGCCCCATGAAGACTGTATTTTAATTATACAAATTAAATTTATGCCATTTTATGAAGTAGGAAGAAATAATATTGTGTAGAATTCTTTATCTTTGCTATATCAAAGAATGCCTTTTTTTCCCCGAAAGAAAATAAAATAGTTCTTAATTGTACAAGACAAAGCATCGTTTAGTCTTTAGATCANTTTTCGGAGTTTCACACAGAATTTCACAGAACAACGCTGCTCTTTCAAAGAGCTGATTTCCGCGGATCCGATTTTTCGCCGAATCCTACAAACACCCCTTCACATAAACGGCAGTAACTAATCACCAAAACAAGATATCAACAAATGGGTTGAAGAAGGTTACTCGGGAGGTTTCCGCGGACACAACGCCTCCAAGCGAATTAAAAAATAACCAACTGGAGGCGCGCTATTCAAAAAGTTCGGGAACTTTTTGAACCCACGTTCATTTTCTTTAGATTTTAGAATTCACTATAACCATATAAAAAGCAATACTGTATATTTTTGTTTATTATATACAGTTGTCCAACAGAGAAGTAAACTATCTTATTTACAAATCTTTTCAAAATAGACAGTTTGATCGGGCCCTTCTAAAAACCGGGCCCTAGACATTTGTCTCATTTGTCTATGCGATGATCCGGCCCTGATTGTTAATATTGTAAAATTTTGACTAATGAGAAAAATAATCAAAACTTTTTTGATGATTAACTTTCAGATACACAGAATATAGATGTAAAAGTAAACACTGCATTTCAAATTGTTAATTAAATAATATTAAATAATTAAGGGCGGAGATATTGTTTTTGCAGGTGAGTGGTCCCACGAAGACTGTATTTTAATTATACAAATTAAATTTATGCCATTTTATGAAGTAGGAAGAAATAATATAGTGTAGAATTCTTTATCTTTGCTATATCAAAGAATGCCATTTTTTTTTTCGAAAGAAAATAAAATAGTTCTTAATTGTACAAGACAAAGCATCGTTTAGTCTTTAGATCAATTTCCACTATTATTTAAATAGAATTTCATTTATATTGAAAAATCAAATCTGTATTTTCTACAATTAAAATATTCGCTCGATTATTATGTTTTAATAATACAATTTTCATAATTGTTGAAAGTTTACTTGTTGATGCGATTTCGCTGCGAATATTTACAATGAAGAATTTCTTCGTTTTTATGATTTTATTCGTATTTTTTCAAATTGGAATTGAAGCCAGAGACATATTTCGAACCGATTATGACAAATCATATCCAAAGGACAAATCAGACAGTGGCAAAATGCCGATTCGATCCGAGAATCTTTCGGAAAACTCCAATAAAAGGAGTCAAGTTTTTTCTACCCAAGTTTTTAAAATGGATAATATTTATAAGAAATTTTTAAATCATCCACGGAAATTATACTCGCCACAGGGCGCCGTAAAAAGAAATAGAAGGGAAGCAACAGATAAAAAACAAGTTAATGGCGATTTTCGTGTAATGAATAGTACTAAGAATTCAGAGTCGAATAAGCCCCAATTACAGGACTGGGGAAAGATCTATCTTCGTGTATTGTTCTACGTCGTTGCAATCGAAGGGGTAATTTTAACAACGTACGCCCTCGTCTACGTAATAACAAAATTTATCGGATTCTGCCAACGGCGTCTGGAAATGTGGGTGTGCAATGTGACATCGGCACTCGTCAATCGAGAAAAATTGAAGAGGTCACAACTTGAAAATATTTTCGACACATACAAACCTCTCTTGATGAACGAAGACAAAGTTCCCATTCGCAATAAAGATGACGCTCGA
>NW_019385101.1:0-50209 GCF_000671375.1 Centruroides sculpturatus
GTGATAATCAAGTAAATGTGAAAAATTGTATAATAATATAATTTGTTATAGGCTACACATGTATTATCTAAGATTTTATTAAACATTTTTTTCTAAATTATTGTTTTCTTTAGTCTTCAGCCCCAATTAAAAATTATTTGTATGTATTTATATGCGAAATTATACCCCTACTTACGCGGTTATTGCTTGGTCCCACCTGTCACGTAAGTTCGGGGTATTACTGTAATTCAATAAAACGTCATCACCGACTCGTGTCGCGACAGGATTCGTCAAATCTAGACCAATAGCGGATATTGTACAAACCGTTGAGTTTAAACAAGCAGCGAACCTACTAAGAACCATTTATTATTTAACGTCCATAATAATTATATTTATGTGAGGGTCAAACCGAATAAAATAAAATTAAATAAAGAAGCTCAAATTAAATTAAATATCTTTATTAAAGTTAAACAAAGAAAAACTTCATTTTTTGAAATTTTACGAATAAAGGATATATACATTTCCTTCCCACGGAGCCGTTTCCTATCTCTCAGGAAACCGAAAAATGATTCACAGGGAACTTATCCTAAAAATCGGCGATTGACGAAACTGAGTAACGTGACGAAGAGGATAAAAGAGGGGCGATGACGAGAAAAAGGGTCCGTTGTCGCCGTCCGAGAACACGGTCCGTCATCACTGTTCAGGATCGCCGAAACCCGTGCCGATCCTCATTGCTGCCGTCGTTCCTCAAGACAACTTGTCTGATCCGGTTAGAAAACGTCCGACCGTCCGATCCCAAATCGTAGAGGTATGATACCCATTAATGTAAACTCTCTCTCGGCGCGTTTCCCTCCACTCCCGCGTGTCCGCTCGAGATAAGCTCAATGTATTTATGTTAGTTATGTTATCATCTCAATAAATGTTGTTTTGTTTTTAAAAGTCGTCTTTATTTCGAGTATTGCTCACACTTTACCGACGATCCCTCTCACTTCCTCCACTCGACCCGACAATAAGAATCCTGACTATACGGGATAAAAAACCCATAAACTAGCCATCCACTGACCAGTGGGCAGTTCTCACCGAACTGTTGCCTATCAAAAAGAGGTACGACCTCGTCCTACCTCAGGCTACCCACATTTATATTAATGATGTCTCCAAAGTTCAGCAAATTTTTCGCAAAAAAATAATTTATCAGGAAGCACACAAGCGTCATTCGATGACAAGCTCCACGATAAAAACAAGCTTAAGCAATGGCGATGTCGAATGGTGCACACTCGGTAAGTAATCCTACAATTTTTGTTTATAGCATAGTTATATGGATTATTCCCAAAAAATTATACGTATTTTGGAAATGTTGAGTCGAATTAGTCTAGAATCGATCAATTTTACGGAAGAAACCTTTCAAACAGCCATAGTCCGTAAACTGTAATTGGCTGGACTCATAGAAAATGGATTCATAAAAACCGGAACGTATCTACCTTGTTATGGGGGGGGTCGACTGTAATTAATATTATATATGAAAATTCATTGTAACAATTTTTTAATTAACATTTTGTGTTATAAACTTGTAAAATTAATCATAATTACCTGATAACAGACAGATTAAAGATAAATAATAGATAATAGATTGGTACAGAGTAAGAGAGTTATTGCAATTTTTATTACTAGTAAATCTGTGATTAAAGTAAATAATTCAGTTTCTCAAACAGTTAGTTACTATATTTAAAACTTGTTCTTACATTTTTTCATTTGTTGTTCTTGCAAAATGGACAATATGGATGTGTAAAAGTTTCCAAAAATGTTTAATAAATTTGTTTTAATCTTGTATACCATTAGTTGTGATTACTTAAGTAAATTAAATATATTTTACACAAACTATTTTTTATGCTTAAACAATTCTTGTTATATTCAATAACAGTAAGTATTGTTTAAGCATAAAAAATTGTATATTTATTGTAGCTGGATTTTATCCATCCAGCTACAATAAATCTTTATCACAGATTCAAAGTTTTCTAATTAATTTAATGTTATAACATTTAAATTATAACATTAATGTTATAACATTTAAATTAGTTTTTCTAAGAATTTTTAAATTCTTAGAAAAATTTATTAAATAGATATTAGAAATAAAAGAAAAATTCAATGAAACTACAATAAAACAATTCAGCTGATATTTGGCAAAATACTTATAGTAAATTTTGCTATTAAATTTAAGCTGTATGAAGTAAAGTATATTATTAAAAGTGAAATAGAAGACATGTATATTAGTTTTATACCAAATGAAAATATGACTCATTAAATTGAAAAGACTAAAAAGTTCCTACTTACTTATCTGTGACAGCAGGTAATATAAAGAACATCCAGAAATGAACAAGAAAAACTAGAAAAATTTGGAAGATCAATTTTCCTAAAATATGCTTCCTAAGATATAATGCTCTGTCTACGACAATTAAACCAAATTGTGCTAACAGCATTATTAGAAATGAAACTGGAACCTGTTAAAAAATAATTTGTTAAAAAATTAATATTTTTGAACTACATCAATTATTTTATTCTTCAATTCATCATCATCATCTTACATTATTTTCTTCAAAATAAGAAGTTACTCCTTTATTAATTCCAGCCTGAAATAAAAATAATTGAAGTAAATAATACAATATAAAAATTAATATTTTAATTTAATATTTAAGATCAAACTACTTACTCCAAATGCCCAATATCCAAAAACGACGATAAAAAAGTTTATGAAATCACAAAAAAACATATAAGCATACACATCAACTGTTACTCGACATGAAGGAAATAACAGATTATTAAAAAATTGTTTAAATGGATCAAAATAACGAAGCATCCTAAGGTAAGAAAAAAATAAGAAATGCAAATTTAAAGTTATCAACAACATTCTTCATTAATGTTAAAATAAAATAACTTACCCATCAAAAAAGCTTGTTTTTTTGGTACTACCATCACACGCTATGTAAAAAAAAACATTATATTTAATATTTATAATAAAGAATAAATCGTTTAATGTGATTAAAATTTTTATTAACTTAGTGGCATCCAAAGTGTGCTTATTTTCAGTGTTTTTAAAGTTCTGTGACTACAATATATCACTACCATCTTCATATCTTCTAAAGTCCAAGGTATATAGCATATTACATATATTATATATAATTTCACCTATCTTTTTTCATTAAACAAGCAGTATGATATTTTAATTTTCATGCTGTGAAAATTAATTTAATAAAAAATCAAAGTTTTAATTTTCTTATTATGCTTCTGATAGCTGGTATCCCTATATTTCTTATTCCTAACACAGCAAAACAAGCATACCATATCCAGTATATAACTATATATAATGCTATTTATTAAGCAACCAGTTGGTCTTTGAATATACATTTTGAATTACATAAAGAATTATCCATACAAAAGGCAGACTGACACAACCTTATCTGCTTTCACTTTGGACAACTTGGTACAGGTGCATTTTGATAACCCATATTATACATCATATTAGAGAAAAAACACATCTCAAAACTTTACAAAAACTAGAAATCTATAAGGCCAATAGAAAAAACACCTCCATAAGACAATGACACTTTACTGTTAGTATGGAAATCAAACTTTGAAATCTTGTAAATAATTTTTACTTCATGAAAAGCACCAACGATGAAAAGACAACCAGATTTCTATTTTAATTTTTTAAAATTATTGCATTTGAATTGTGGTTCCATTTGAATGCTTAAGAACCTGATGATGACTGCTAAATGTAGTATAAAACATTTGTTATTTATTAAAATTTGTGCTGGATTTTATTGATGCTGAGTCTGTAACTCACTATTGCATTTAGTTTTCAAGTTTACAAAAAATATATACTTATTTGAGTATGAGTTTTATACAATAAAATTTACTATCTTACACACATATAATGCATTCAAACTTTGATTTGGCTCTACCATTTTTTCATTTCTAAAACTAACATTAAATCAAGTGTTGCACTAAACTAAATAGTTTAAAACAATAAGAACTATATATTGTGGCTGTATGCCATATTTTATATAGGTTTTACTTTAATTTTTGTATAGTTTCCCCTCTATTTTCCTTCTTCTATTGTTTGTCCCTTCCAGAAAATTCTTTCTCAACACTTTCTTCTTGGATGGTGGTGACTAATCTTTTGAACAAAAGAGATGAAGGAAGCCCTGAGGGCTAAGTTGAGGGAACAATGTTCATTCTTTGCTGGGATGTCAAACAGATTGGACGTAAAAAAAATGCTCTCTAGTTCATTTTTGGCAGTGAATAGAGATGGAAGGAGGCCTAAGCAAGAATCAAGGCAAATTCAGTAAAGAGAAATTATAGAGACTCCCAACTACCATCGAAGTGAATTTGATGAAAACCAGAATTTATCCATCACCCCCAAGAAAGGAAATGATTTGGAATTTTTATCACTCCTAAAATCACCCATCAACAATTGAATACCTACTTTCACCAATCCTTACTTCTATTGTCCTTTTCCGTCTACTGATTTCGTCCTTCCTTAGATTTAGTTAGTTGTTAGCTGTAAGCGTTTAGTTATAGTTCGTTTTATATTTGTTGTAGAAACATTTGATAATTATTGGTGTCATGAGAGTAGTGTTAATAACTGCTCATTCTCTCAACTTGTATACTGGGACTGAGAAGAGCTGGTATTCCAAAGAACTGTTATACTTTATGTGAAATAAAGATACAGTAGAGCGTCGTTTATCCGAATCAATTGGGGACTGAGGTTGTTCGAATAACTTATTTTTCGGATAACCAATTATGTACGAAAAAATATATTAACCTATCCCATGTTGAAATATTTTTCCATTGCGTGTCGCTTCGTGTTAAATTTTCGTCGATGTTAAGCCTAACATAAACTTTTTAAAATAATAATCGTGGCTATTGTATCGTTAAAAGTTATTTTTTTATTTTTTACAAACAAAATAAATATATTAAAAAATATAAAAACAAAAAAAATTATACTTTAGAAGTTAATATAGTATTAAAAACGTTCGATTCAGCATGACACACAGTCCTCAGAAAAACACCACACAAAAGTGATAGTGCTGCCAGCTAAAACACGTACACAAACAAAAAATAATATTGGATTAGCCCAAGACGTAGCCAAAGATTGCAGCGCCACAGCACTAGCGAAAATTTAAATTTGCTGACTGGAATGCTTTCGGATAACCGACGTTTCGGATAACTGGCTTTCGGATAAACGATGCTCTACTGTATTATTATTTAATAATGTATCTTTGTAACTCTCATTTTACACTTATTACTACAATATAATAAGAAAGTTAACATTCAAATTTGAGTTTGAGAGTTTGTAAGTCATGATTTGATGATAACAGTGATACTAATTGCAAAAACTGTACATTTAATATTTCACAGTATGTAACATTGTCTACTTAATATTTATGGGAAAGATCCATTCAAAAGTATTCATTGACACTTTAAGAAAATGGTACTATTTAGGATTGCACTATATTGAAGTTTTGTTGTATATATCATATTATTGTACATCATCTTAATTAATACAACAAAAAAAGTAAATACAACTATAATTTAAATTCATAAAATTAAAATATTTCTTACCTATATCCTTTCTCTCTTCTATGGAATCATTTTTCTTTAGTGAAACATCTATCTCTCTTTCATCAACTAAAGGTTTTATTTCAGAATCATCCAGTTTTTCTAATTTATCTTCTAAAGCTACCACCTATAAATTTACGAAATCATGTATTTATATGTATGAAAATAAAAAACAAACTTAACAACAAAAGTAACAAATTTATCAGTAAGATAATTAATACATTTTTATTAAAAATATTCAATTTTATATATAGTACACTCCCTCCTATCTGGTCTCACTTTAACTACTCAAATTTTTGTTGAAATTTTCTCTTCAAATCAAACTTTCATTGTCTACTTAGGGAATGAGTACAGTGCACTGTAATTCCTATAAATTTTCATTTCAGTTAGTCTTTGCTATCTGTGCCATTTGGATCACAGCAACTCTGTTTACTAAATGAGTTATTGATACTGGAACCAAAGTAGCTATTGTGATATACATACCTTCACAAAAAAGTCAAAAATGTTTGTAACTTGTACAATGGTCTGCTGAAAAAGTCAGCAAGGGGTGTGTGTGTGTGTCACAATATGTGTTTACATATTTTTGTTATTAAGTTTTGTTTTTCAAATTTTATTAATTTGAAAAATGTTAGCCTTGAACAAGTGAAAAGGGAACATAATTAATTATTGTTGAAACAAAATTGAAAAAACATTTCAAAGCCCGAGTAGTATACAATAAATCACCAAATGATTGCCTAAATATTGAGCTATAATAAGGGTAATTAAATGATTGGTATAAAGTAATTTGAAACTAGAGGTAGACGTTAGGCGCCATCTCTTAAGTAAATTGATAATTATAATTAAATAAATAAATTATTAAATAAATTTAGAACCTTCTGGAATAAAAGAACTGGCCTGGGACAGGGCTTGAACCCAGAACCTCCGCTTGCCATGTGGTGCGCTTGCCAGTTTTCTTTCTTTTATTCCAGAAGATTCTAAATTTATTTATTTATTGATTTATTTATATTTAATTGTAATTATTAATTTACTTAAGAGATGGCGCCTAATGTCTACCTCTAGTGTCAAATTACTTTATACCAATCATTTAATTAGCCTTATTATAGCCTGATATTTAGGTGATCATTTGGTGATTTATCAAAATTGAAAACACTGGAATGTATTGATAATGGAAAATCTGTAAACTGATATGTAACAAACATGGTGTTGGAAAAAGTATGGTGAATGATTGGTGGAGAAAGCAAAAGTACAGTAGACCCCCCTATAACACGAGTTCCTATAATTACGATTCCTATAAGATGGCGAAAAAATTGCGACGGTATCCGTACAAACCTGGTAAAAAAAACTCCTATAATTCGGTAAAACATCATCAGGCAGCCGAACTACTTTCCGCCGTCCAGCGCCACGCTACGGAGAATTTAGGCGGGTAAATTGAGTTTACTATCGCCTGTACAGTATTATATATAAATTAGGTACTGTACATATAATTATATATAAATTAGGTACTGTATATATAATTATATATTAACTTAATTTATTGTAACTTTATTATAATTATATATATACTTTCCGCCGTCCAGCGCCATGCTACGAAGAGTTTAGGCGAGTAAGTTGTTTACTATCATCTGTACAGTATGTAAATTAGGTACCGTAAGTCTAATACAGCACTAGTCTAATTTTATACATTTCTTGTGAAAGAAACATTTCTTATTCAACAACCATAAAAATTATTTATATTAATGATGTCTCCAAAGTTCAACGAAGTTTTCGCAGAAAAATAACTTATCAGAAATTGCCCGCTGTTTGGTGCGCTGCTCCGTGACGAAAACAAGCTTGAGCAATGCTGACGTCGAACGGTGCACACTCAGTAAGTAATCCTACAATTTTTTATTTATAGCATAGTTTATACGGATTATTCCCAAAAAAATTATACATATTTTGGAAATGTTGAGTCAAATTAGTCTAGAATCGATTAATTTTATGGAAGAAAACATTTCAAACAGCCGTAGTCCGTAAACTTCACACGTGTCGGGCTGTGATTGGCAAGGACTCGTACAAAATTGATTCATAAAGAACGGAACGTATCTACCGTGTTATAGGGGGGGGTCGACTGTATACTAGACTTCAAGACTTCAGTATACAAATAGAATCTGAAAAAGTGTTCTCAGATAAGTACATTATGTAGAAGCCAAGAATGAAGTCACTGATGACGTGTTACAGATATGGTTAATGCAAAAGTACAAAGAGGAACACTTCTTAGTAGATCTATTTTGAAGGAAAAAGAAAGTGCACTTACATAAGAGTCAACAGCAGAGACTTCTTAGTTAGTGAGGGATAGCTTTCATGATGGAAAAAGTGTTACAAAATTCATCATCTAGGGCTAAAAACACCTAGATAATGAATTTTGGCAAGAAATTATCAGCAAATGCTTTAAGTGAATTTTCCTAAAAATATTTAGATGTTATATGGAAGAAACAAGTCTACTGCGGCAGTGTGAATGAAAAAGGTTTAAAATTTAAGCTGCTTATGTCAAAAAATACTAATAGTACCACCATAAGAAACATTTACTATTGGTTTCAAAATGAATAGAGAATCACTAAGGCCCTTTATACAAACATTGCTGGGAGTAAAAAACTGCTCTTTTTTGTAATAGGAAAGTCAACCAAACCAAGAACTTTTACCAATTTAGTATAAAACTACAAGGTCAGTTTAGACAGATTTTTTTCTAAGTGAAGAATCTTTTTCAACTAAATTAATAGAAAAAATACTTTACTTGATTTAAATATCTTATTTTTCTTACTAAACGATATATGTGATAAAATAAAATCTGGATTTTCTGGCAAGAAAAATTTAATTATTGTAACTACAACTAAAATTAAACACAAGAACACTTGCTGAGTTTACTGCAATTTAATATTCAAATGCTTTCAGCCTATTCTTATAGGCCATCCTCAGGAAACTATTGTTCCACAAACGAACATAAAGCTTTCAAATACGCGAGAAATTTATAGTTTTCGAACATTTTTTAAAAAATTATTACATTAAACCATTAAATATTAAATAAACAACAAATTACTAATATATTATATAACCAAACAAATGTAAAAATGTAAAAATAAAATACTATATTGAAAATACATTAAACTAGTTAAAGCATAACTGTCATATCTTTTTATGGGTTTTTAACTCCCATTTCTTTTTCTATTACATATTTCC
Organism: Centruroides sculpturatus; assembly: GCF_000671375.1. NCBI lineage: Eukaryota > Metazoa > Arthropoda > Arachnida > Scorpiones > Buthidae > Centruroides > Centruroides sculpturatus. The sequence goes on from NW_019385101.1 coordinate 8,809, forward strand.
AGGCTGTTGGGAGAGCATTTGCGTCTTTTGCATTTAGGCAACTATTGTTCACATTACCCTTATATATTTCTATCTTTTCCATACCCAGTGCAATCGTCGGAGAATGGACAGTCTGAACTATTCTTGCTTCATCCCATTTCACGTTTGCTCCCTCTGTTTGTGCCATAACTGCCAAAACTGTGTTATTATTTCCTTTATTCACGTCATATTTGTGCTCTTTTAAACATATTGCCAAGCTTCTTCTAGTGACCCCAATATAATCTTTTGTCACTCTCAATTGCCGATTCTCAAAAGGAATTTTATAGACCCCGGGCTTATCTTGCATTTTTACTTCATCTTTATCATTCCTTAGCTGTCTGTATATGTTTGGTGCTCTTTTATACACTGTTTTTGTGTTTTTATATCTACATAATTCCTCCATCACTCCTTCCATAAATTGCAGTAAGCTCAGCAAGTGTTCTGGTGTTTAATTTTAATTATTGTATTATGAGAAAAGAAAGGATTTTGCTTTATCACATATTTTACTCAATGTTTTAACTTAAATCTTTAATACAAAATATCTTTGAAAAGTTTTTTTTACCAATGTGTCTTCACTTTCTATTGTTTTTTCTGGGGTTTCATCATCATCTTCATCTGTAGAGCTTCTATCACTATCTTTCCACAATCCTAAACTCTAAAAATTAATTGAATTTAATTATCATAACATATTTTAATTGATATAATAAAATTTTTTATCAGTCTTACTTTTAACATAAATCTGTGGAAAAATACTACTAGAAGTAGTAGTAAATCAAATACAGCATAAAATTCATTTTTTTCTATTCCAAGAATACGAGGTGCCCAGAATGGACCAGAAACAGTTAGGAAATTCCATGGGAAGAAATTAAACTGAAACAAATACTTTACCACTACAAGGGCCTAAAAGAAATAAAAATAATTTTAAATAAATATATATAAATTAGTTTTTGGTTTAAAGAAATTCTAACAGATATAATTTACACACCTCTGTATAAGTTATAATAGTAATCCAAAATGTTTTGGTAGGCCTTGGAACAGATAATGTTCCCCATAAAAATGCCATTAAAGGTAAAGGCAATGATAAGATACTTGCTGAAGACATTTGATTAATTACAATAATTACATAACACAGTATTTCTGAACGTGAAACAGCAGCATAATAACATGCCACAAAGAATCGCACATATGTAGAATGACTTTTCTCAAACTCTTTGTCCAAAGCATCACAGGCATCTAATAGCTCAACACTACAAAATTTAAAATAAGTTTTTTATAATAATAATAATAGTAATAATTAAAAAATCAAATTTTTTGTAAATTATTATTATTAATAATAATAATAATTTACAAAAAATTTGATTAATAATAATAATAATAATATTAATAATAGAAAGTTATTCATAGGGTTAAGTCCATGAAAAATTTTGAAAATTTACCATTCAAACTATGTAACAGACAATGATAATTCATATACCAAAAAAACAACCAAATCTAGGCAATAAAATTTTCGAACTGCTCTTATGGACAATTGATCTTGGAAACAGATTAAAGACTTTACATTTGAAACATAAAACATTAGAAGTCTTTACAGAATTGGGGCTTTCCAAAATACCTTAGGTATGATCTCCAAAAATGCAAGATGGATATTAAGAACCCTTGAAAAAGTATGCTGGACTGGTAAAAACTCCCTGAAAATACAAAACTTTACCAAATTCCTATCTACTTAATTAATCTACATATATAAACTAAAGATAAAGCTGAAAATATTAAAGATAAATTCTATTAAAACCCTAGAAATCTTGAAAATTATTACTAAGACAAAATATATGATTCTGAACAAAAATAAAATCATTACTATAACACATCTGAAAATAAGTGACAACATTTTTGAAAGTGTCTCAAGCTTCAACTATCTGAATAGCATCTTAAGATATAAAATTTTATAAGACACTAAATCAATAATCGTTCCTACAATTATATATGGGTGTGAGAGATGGGCCCAGTGCCGGCCCAAGGCGAATTTCAGGATGGAGCGAGATCCTATTATGGCGCCCCCCTTGGTTGCCCCTAATTTATACCCTTTAATTTTCTTTACCACTGAGGCACCCCCTAGGACTTAGCGCCTGGAGCGGCTGCTCCGTTCGCACAATGGTAGGGCCGGCTCTGGATGGGCCTTATCAAAACAATCAGAAAACACTACAATTTTTCAAAAGTACAGTTCTAAGAAGAATATTTGGCTCTAAACAAAATAAAGATACAGAAGATTTAAGACTACTTCCCCTTAGGAAGAAGACAATCTAGCATACTTCACCTTAGATGGCAAGAGGCAAGACTTAGTCAGGAGGGACTTCAGACAAAGTCATGGAAAAGATGAGACCAGAGAGTACTACTATTGTTAATAGAAAAGACCAGAGAATATTTGCCAAGATAAACATGGACTCAAGTGGCCCCAAGTACCAATAAATATCAAAAACAATAATTCTGGGTTTTCTAGATTTATTATTATTATAATAATGCATTTAACAATAATATTTACAACAAATGAAAACATATTTCTCTGTAATAAATTATATTAGTTATTTAATAATTTAATATAAAACAACAACAAGATAAAATTTGGTTAATAATTATCATTCAATTAACAACAGCTTATTTTACTTATTTTGAATAAATCGTTAAAATTTACATATTTATTTACACTGTAAGTTGTGGGTTCTATCAAATTTATTTAATAGCTTATATCAGGTATGGTAAACCTAAGTATACCTTTGGTACAGGTTTACCATCTCTGATATAAATGACAAGACTGAAGAATTTATCTGACATATCATTAAAACTTTATTTTTTAACTGTACAAATTTTAATTTACCTCAATTTCATTTCTTTTAATTTTTATTTTACATTCAATTCATCAACATCCTTTCCTCAATCAGTTCTTTTTAATTTGTTTTAATGTATATTCATTTCATTTCTTAGAAAATACTTATTTGAACTTTAAAAATGATTTATGCACTAAAGATTTAAAGTTAAATATGCTTATTTTAATTTACAATCCATGGTTTATATTCTACAGCATTACAATAATTTATATTTATACCTTTGAGCTAAATCTTGACTTCCCTTTTGAAGTTTGATTTTTATTTCCAATTTGTTATTCTCCTTTGATCTGAAATAGCATTTGTTTAAAGAATACATTTTAATTAAAATTAAACAAAAAATATATATATATATATATACATATAAGAATACAGTGGGTGATTGGTTAACGAACAGTTTCGACTATGAACAAATCAGATAAAGAACACTTTCGTGAAAGATTTTAATGTTTGGACAACAAACACCTCACAGAACAAACACAAGAAGCAACGTAAAATAATGAATATTGATTGGTCTTCCCTTGTCTTCAGGCAACAATTCGAAACTTTTCAGAGCATGGGAGATGTTGACATCGACATTCAACCTGGTACATACTGATCAGATAGTATTCCTCCGAATTTTGAAACGTTCCCTTGTAATTCCAGTCTTTTATTTTTCTGACAGAAATAATTCTTTTGTATTTGCGAGACTGTCAGGCGTGCACTAGTTAAGTTTTGCGTCGGTTTTTATTTTCAAAAAGGTGAGAGTATAATAGCAAAGGTAGAGAGTGGGAAGAAGATGTCTGATGTTGCTGGGAAGTATGGCTTGAACAGGTATACAGTAGGCTGCAGTTCAATCTTATCTAAGAAAGATATTGTATAATCAAGAAGACTCAAGCAGCTAAAGGAGTAACAAAAAGCACATCTGAGAAATAAAAAACATTGAAGAGCTTATAATGGAACCTGAAATGGATCTGATGACAGAAGAACACCGAGAACTCTTGAATGAAGAACACCAAGAAACTTGGTGAGATATGTTTTCTTGTGAAAAAGAGGATTAATGCCGATATCTGCTATTAAAGATCTTTCGAAGAAGTGGGAGGATGTCAGAACAGCAGTCTTAGAATGGCATCCAAACCAGGTTGAGGTTAATAGACTTGGGGATCTCTACAATTACAATGCTATAACCCCTACAAACAGGAAAAATACGACTAATACAAATGCAAGACTGTGTATATATGTATTTTTATTATTTTATATAAATAAATATAGTAAGAAAGTATATATTTTTTTTTTATTTTTTGGAGTTTCCAGAATAAATTAATCAAATTCCAATAAAAACCTATGCTAATTCGATAATTGATTAACAAACAATTTGGATAGCAAACAAAGTCTTAGAATGAATTATGTTTGTTAACTGATCACCCACTGTATATAAAAAGTAAATATTTGAAACCGAAAATAAAAAAATCCAGAAACTAGTCGCTTAATTTTCCTGGCAACATTTAAAATTTTCAAGGTGGCATATGTTATGATATTTTATTTTTAAAAAAATTTTTATATTTTTAATTATTATAAAATGCCAAAAAGCTTAATTTTGAAGGTAGGGAGGGGTTTTATAAAAAAAATTGTAAATGCTAATAATAATTAAAATTGTCATTAAGTCCGACCCTATTTGAGATATGACACATGATTCCCTTTATCTCCCTGCCTCTTTGACCTTTAACCACCAAAATTTAATAGCATCAATCCCCCTAATACACAAACCTCTCTGCAAAACTTCAGAAATTTTCAACAGAAAGCACAGGAGTTATTAAGTTTCAAAGAGGGTGAACAAAATCATGCTCCTTCCACATATACACACACACACACTAACATCCATACAACCAGGAAAAACACCTCAAATTTTTTTGCATTTCTCAGCATTTCAAGGTTTTGAGTCTAAACATGTAAAAACCTTGGGGGGGTGAGTTTTTGACTAATTGCCATACTTTCCCTCTGTTGTCTCTGTTATACATAATAGAACTGGGACATTAAGAAAACGTTACTTAAGAGATTAAAAAAAAAAATATATATTGCCATTAAGAAAAATTTAACCTATTTGACTGTCTAGGAAATGATAGAGAGAATGAAAAACAAGAAGAAAAAGCCAAAGCAGTAGCATATCCAGAATTTTGAGAATATTAATGCTGCTCAAGTCAGATTCAAGAAAAATCAAAATACATCTCTTGTTTTTCAGGGAATGTTACTCAATTACCTTAGAATTACTTTAGTTAGCTAATCTTACCTAATTGAAGTCATGTGATTATATTTAGTCATAAAGTCATGTTATATTTATTTAAAAGTAACAAAGCTAATTATTTTAGTATGAAGGGGGGTTACTTCAGCAACCATAAGCCCCTCTCTGAATATGCCTGAGCCAGAGTGTATGAAATCCCTATTAAAGGATAAGGATAAAAACAAAACCTTACTTAGGTGCAACCTGAAGATCACTGGGCATTAGACTTAAAGAACACAAATAGGATGTAAAAAAATGAAGTAAAATTACATTAACAGAATGAAGACTAAAGGGGAAGTATTATAGAGTGGAAGGGAATCTGTATACTGTAAGAAATTAGAAGAAAAGAAAACATAGCTAACATGGAGAGGCTTTGGATTTTTAAAGGTTAACACAAGCACATAGTTAATATCAAGGTAACAAACTCTTCCTAATTCATGAAAATTGAAAATGGCATCTAAAGCATAGAAATATTTATACAAAAGGACTACAAGATGCACAGAGGAAGCTATATAGCAGTGATGAGCAAACTTTTCTGAATGTAATTCACAGATGAATTCATAGGCTTTTGATGGGCTTTTATATATACATAATAAGAGAAAGTATCGGAATTGTGTCAAATTTGACTGTCTGAGTTTATTGCAATTCACAATGTTTTGAGATATCTTGAACCCAAAAATCAAAAAAATTTCATAGATATGTGCACGTGTGTTGTATTTCATTTAATATCTCGAAATGGGCTAATAATGAAGATATAAAATTTGGCATGATAACTTGTGTATAAGGGCATTGATGGTATTAAATTTTGGTGGCTAAAGATTGAAGAAGTGGGAAGAAATAAAATAAGTGTGACCAGAGGGTCAGCACCTCTTTGATGTTTTGTCAGAACAGAACTACCACCACTGTGTCTCGTGTGACATAGAAGCCGTGACGGCGAGTTTGGTTTTGGTTAATAGATGGTTATGCAAGCAGCCACAAGCATAAGCAGTTGGGTTCTGGATGGAGACTGAGACACAGCCCAATGGAAGTAAAGTGCTCAGACACTAAAGTTAACAACTAAATAACCATTTAATTTCAATGAAAAGGAGTACATGATACAATATACATTATGTTATATTGACTTAGCCTATCTATCTAGCAGTCATGAGAGAGAGAGAGTTTACAATTGTTCACAAGTCAGGAAATATCTGTGTTGATAGTGATGATTCTTAATTTGGAGTTAATTAGTCCTCATGAAATATGAGGACTCAGAGGTATAGAATCTTGAGGTTGTCTGGATTTGGATCATTCAAGACAGGTCTGGATCAATCCGGCAAAGTTCTTCTAGGCACAGTTGAGGATAATATGAAAATCTGATAGAGTACAATTGGCACTGACACAAGAAAATTTTGATATCTTTAATCCTAGAGGGACTGGCAATGACTGCCTGACTGCCTGTTTGGTATTATATTAAAATGATGAAATTGGGACAGCAGGTCAGAAGGTCACATGAAAGCATCTTTATTGATGCCTAGAACTTAAAAGGAGATATACTCTCAGGTGTGAAAGCTGACAGATAGTTGACAAAGTTGATGTTATGACATTAAATTGTTTATGTTGCTATGTTGAAGTCCAGATTCTCACATAAGAGTGTCATATCTTGAGAGGGGGTGGATTTAAGATTTTACTCATAATTAGCATTTACAATTTTTTATAAAATTTGTCTCTATTCTCAAAATTAAGCTTTTTGACATTTTATTACAAAAATTGTATATATTATAAATTATTATAAAATCTCCTAACACAGAGGTTTCCAACTTATTTTTATCAAGGAACCCATTTCACCTTAATAGAAAATGTTGGAAGCTTACAGATATCAATTAATTAAAGCATACTAGATAGCCATTTTATACCAAAACCGAAAGTGAAACTACATTAAATATAATCAAAATTAATTAATTAAAATTGAAATCAAATCAATTGAAAATTAAAACAATGTTTTTAAAAACCATTTAAAAGTTGTTTTGAAATTTTTGAAATTGTGAATCAAATTTATTTTTAAATTTAAGTTATTTGTGTGCAGTGGTGACAGAACATTTTGCTGTTAATATATACATATAGATTTGAGAATTGTACTTTTATTTATATGTTAGATCCATTATAAACTACAAGCCAACCAATTCTGTATGTCATCAAGCTAGATATTGCTATAATACTTATAATACTAATAAATTATGAAACAATTTGGTACTAGAGGGAGATGTTAGGTGCCATCTCTTAATAAATTTAATAATTATAATTTTTAATCACATAATTTAAATAATTTAGACTATTGGAAGAAAAGAATCGTCCTGGGCCGATTCTTTTCTTTCAATAGTCTAAATTCTGCTTACTGATGCAGATGCTTAATATCAATCCTGCTTACTGTGCAGATGCATTGCCAATTATGCTACCTGGACCTCTGGTCCGATACTCCTCTTCCAGTAGTTTAAGTTATTTAATTAAAAATTATAATTATTAAATTTATTAAGAGATGGCACCTAATGTCTACCTCTAGTACCAAATTGTTTCATAATTTATTAGTATTATAGCCAACATCTAGCCTGATGACATACGGCATTGGTTGGCTTGTAGTTTTTGTTGAATCCTTTAAAAGGTTATGATTTTTTAAATAATTCTCTAGCTTTCCTTGTCACACATTATTATCATGATTTCAGTTTATTCTGTTACTGATAAATTGGTCCACATTGTTTATAAAACTATAAATAACTTTAGCACAAGTATAGTCTCAGATTGAGTCCTTGTATCATCACACAACTGGAACAATTACATCTCATATCCCAAATCTGCATTAGTACATTCATACATCACTAGACTCGATGGAACCCCAAATTTTTATTGGCAGAACTTTAGAGTTTTGTAGAACACAAATTGGGAACCCCTGTCCTAACAGATGGTGCCATATGTAATTTATTCATTATAATTAATAATATAAAGGTTATCTAAATAAAATCTCATAACAGCCAGGAAAGTTATGCAACTCATTGCTAGATTCTTTTTCTTATGGAATTGTAGGCTTTAAATCTTCTGAATAAAAACATACTCCATAACTTCCAGTATTGGAATAGTTAGTACTGATACTATATGCTAATGATATGCAAACTAGTAATATATACTTCATTCTCATCTTTTCACTGGTGAAGATTAGTTTGAATGTTCTCTGTCATAAATATCAATGTAATTAGAATTGTATAATGGCATGAAACAGAAAGCAGAAAAATAAAATTATATTACCAAAGTCCTGAGAGTTACAAATTAAAACCTTGCAGGTTGCTCATGACAACTATATAGGAACCTATTGTTAATGTTATTTTGAGGTTTATCTGTTTGATTGCTTTGCTCTTTAATATGTTTTAATCTTTTGTATATTTGTAGATGAGTTTTGAGTTTTATCATAGAATGTAGGTCTGCATCTTAATGTTTAATTTTTCAAGTATTGCAAGTTCTTTAAAGTTTACAATTTTTTAACTATTAGAATTTTATGTAAATGTTCAAATTTTTAAACTTTGCTGCCTCTGAAGACAAGCTAACTAACTTGAATGTACTAAGGCAATTTTAGCAATATTATATGTATATGTTATTGTCATCTTTGTGGGAACCAATATGTCATTGCGGGATCGTGCAGGGCTACCGTGTATAAGCATTGTATTGAGAAAAAGAGGATGTTTATAAGTGGAGATCCATTAGTTTGTAAGACTAAAATCATTCTTATTTGGTTGATCAGATTGGTATGACTCATAGTTTCATGACTATACATTATGTACTGTATGTCATTGGACTTCGTGTTGTGTAATAAATAATTTTTACTCTCTTGGTTAAGTGTACACATTATTGGCCAATGCTTAGGTCCTTTCACATTAATTTCTTCATATGCCCTGAGGATCTCACTCTATGGGAGTCACTACAATATTCATACATTTGTGTAATAGTATTGTCAACAAATCTGAGTGTTACCAAATTCATGAACTTTTCGATTAGGAAAAATATTTATACATTTAGATGGTTCATTATATTTTAAATTATTAACATTTTTCTGCAATTTCATTAAATGTTGAGATAATATCCTTTAAGAAGGTTTTAAAGTGAATTTATTAAAATTACATTAAAACTTACATTGGTTCTGAAGTAAGTGCTGCATCTTTATTTGAAAGATTTTCAGCATCCAATTGAAAATCTTGCTGAAACTGTAAAAAGTTCAAATTATGAGTATCAAAATTTTATCAATTTAGTATAATATAAAAATTTATAACAAAATTAAATCCATATAATGCTAATTAATTGGAAAACTCAGTTAAAACACTAAAAACTAACAAGTATTGTATTTTTGAGCAGATAACCTGTGGATTATCTGTGTTTAAAAGACAATTTGAAAGCAAGAGGGTTATGTGATAAGATGATTATAAACCAAATTTAAATTGCAATTATGAATTCATTAAACAGCTTTCCTTTGTGTGCAGTAAGAACATCTTTATAAAACTTGAAAAATCTTTTCTGCATAGCAATAAATCTAAAATAACACTTTCTTTCTTCATCATCAGCATTTTAAAACTAATATTTATTTTCAATATATAAAAGATATATACTTATTGACAACAAGGAAATAATGTTTTTTATAACACAATTTAATATTAAAAAAGTATTGTAATAGTGATTGACATTGTAGAAATATTCAATTTTTGATATTAATGTTGACTACTGAAAACAATTGTTTAATGTCATTAGTATCACAAAATACACAACAAAAATCTTAAGTCCTTCCAGTAACAATGTTTTCAACTGCCTCAGGTTTAAAGAAACAAGTAAACAAGTTCTATAATAGAATGTATTAAAAGGAATGTCTGCAGAATTTGGATTTATATTGTTAAAATTCAAATAGATTACAAAAATTCTGCAAAATTCAAATTTGAATTGATAAATTTCAAAAGTTAATAAATGTGACTGAACCAGTCAGGAGTGTGAAGTTGTGAATGAGTGGGAGTAGGGTGTTAAGATCAGATTGAAGTGTGCCTGCGATGCACACAAGATTTGTTTTTCATCTTTATGGTTAATACAGTTATTTAACTGGCATGCTTTAAAGATCTCCAAGGCAACTAAATCTCTAATATGGTTATTATGTCAGATATAACATATTAACCTCTCCTAAGTAATAAATGTACTAAATACTGAATAATATGGTGGATACTGAATATAATGGTGGAGAAAACAAATGTTTTCAATTGCTTTTAGCAATCATTCTCAAGTTAAAGAACTTATTCAGAAACATATAACAGAATAGAACATATGATGGAATGTAATAATTTTAAATATAAAACAAATGCCTGATTGGCTGTCAGATGTCACATGTTTGTATTGGGATGTATATTTGTTTTCTCCACTGCTGTGTTTCACAAAATGGATTTTTGGTTATGTAAGTGTTTATTAACCTCTCCTAGTCAAGTTTAACCTCAACATTGTTATCAAATGTGTATATGGACAGAGCATTGGATGGTTTCATGTTTTCATATATAACAAAATCTGTTATAGAAACACAAAAAAAATATATTTTCATTTTCTATATACTATAAAATAAGACAAGATTGAATGAAATATCTGAATACTAAATCAATAAAATATTTATATATTGATGATTATTTTTTAAATGTTCATTTTGTTACTGGATGACCAAGATGGTAAAGGCATCAGCTTGACACTGGAGAACCAGGAATCAAATCTGGAATAATCCTAGAAATTTTTCATGAATAAACTGTCCTGAATATGTTGGGTTTCCATCCTTCACCACTTGGCCAACCGCACTGTGGGTCTGGCTAAACCTACAATGGATCTGGGAAAAAAGACACACTTAGTGACCACAAGGAGGAAGAGAAATAATGAAAACCATTCATTTTTATAAAATTTTTGAATTTTTTAAATTATATTCTACTGAAGATGTTAATTACAACATGTTTACATACAAAATTAACTTAACTAAACTTGAATTATAAACACTCATTACCTTTTCTTTTAATTTTTTCTTTTCAAACGATAGCTGTCTAGCCACAAAACGATAATCTTTGGAAATGGAATTTAATTTTGCTGTTGCACTTATAAAAACACTTTCTATAAATGCTCCTAAAAATTCCAACCATCGTTTCAGCTTTGATTCAAAATCTTCTGCAATTCCATGTAAATAAGCATAAAATATATAAATTTATTAAAGTTTATGATCAAATAAATGTTGAAGTAATTTAGAGATAGCAATAACCTCACAAACAATATAATTATTTTCAATTACTCATTATATAATTAGTTTAATCAAATATGAATTTTTTAGATATTATCAGCAGCATCACTTCTTGCTTAAAAACATTTTGATATCAAAAATGAAATTAAAATTAATGATAACTGCACTCATTCCTTAATTTACAAATGTTTAAATAATGATTTTTTCACTTTTTTGAACCCAATATATTCATATCTTTAAATTACATAAATGTTCAGATTTAAGTTTAGATAAAAAAATAAATTCTAATGAATATTGATTGCATCACTGTTGCATTTTGAATTGGTTTCTAGTAATCAAATTTTTACATCTATCTAGTGCTGAGAGAAAAATTTAAATTAATTGCTGCCTTGTCAATAAGAGAAAGCATAAGAATTAATATTCTCATGACCAATAAGCATCTTAAAATACGAGTGTTTATGTTATGTAATATTAAATAATTTAATGTACAAGAAAGTAACTTGAACATTTGTATTGAAAATGGCTCAAAGAAGTCTGGAAAAAATTTCTGACAAAAAAAAATTGAAAATGTTTTAGCAATATTTTCCTTTTACATATGAGTTTTTCTTTTTCCAAAGCTCATCAATTAACTTGTCTAGCCTAAAGCATTCATTTTCTTACTTCAGTTTTCTTTAGCAAGCTAATTAGTTAACATGATTGTTTATTATATTTACTTGTGTTTTATTATAAAACTATCCTAATCTTTTATATTTCTTAATTGTATATGAACGTTGAGTAATTTTCAGGTATGTTTGAATCCAGCTCACAATAAGTTAGAATTTTTGCATAAGAAATAATGATATTTAACATTTTGACTTTTTGTCTAATAAATGAATTAAGCAGGATTAACATAATTAAAATAATATTAATTTTAAATACATTTCAGTTAAAATATACAGCTATGTTTATTCATTCTTGGCTAATAGAAAAACTGTAAAAAAAAACTATTATTTTTATGATACTCATGACAGATATTATATAAATATTTCATCTATCTGATATAAATATAAAAAGACTTACAATAAAAACATATCAGAAAATAAATTAATTCCATTTCCTTATGTTATTACTAAAAATACTTATAATTAACTTTACTATTAGAAAATAATGTATGATACATCAAATTATTTTTTATATGTATTTTAAAAAAAATGTTTTTCAAAAAGACAATTTTTTGAAACACATCTGACAAACTGTTTTATCAAATCTGTAAGACACTGATATCCAAAACTTAAATTTAAAAATCATTTTTAATCTTAAAAAAATTCCTTAACAAATTTTAAAATATTTACTTTAATATTAATTTTAATATTACAAATCCTATTTCCATAGTTTAAGTTTGCAAACATTCTCCAAATTAGCTATTAAGTCATCTGTTTAAAGTCAAAGAGAAAGAGACTTACTTTCTTGCTTTAATGCATATAAAAATCATTAATATCTCATATATTTTAGCTTAATTCATTACAATGAAGATCTGTAGAAAGACCAGAAACAGATCAATCTCAAGCTTATATCTAAAGAAATTAAAATATGTATCTGAGAACAATTTCAAAATTATTATAATTTTAGGAGAATAGTAATACAGTAGATTCTGCATATTACAATCACAGATAATTCTATCAATAAATCAATGTTATTGAAATTAGTATGTCCCAAAACATACAAATTAAAAAAACACTATAAAATCTAAACCTCTTTAAACAAGATATTCATTGTGAGAAGTTAATTTAGTGACTTTTAAATGTGAAATATTTTAGTTAAAATTGAACTAATTTCTTCTTATATGGAGTTTTCTTTTATCCTAAACATAAAATATAATGGCTAAAGATTCTAAATGCTTAAGATATGACTTAACTATATTTTCTATTAATACTAGGAAAATGGATGAAAATACAACAGAATAATTTTTGAAACGAATAAAATTGCCTCAAAAAAATCTATATTCTCTTATTAAAAATAAATCCATGTTTTACATCTTTTTAGACTTTGACAATCTAAATAAACTTATTTATCTATAAACAATAATTATAAATCCATCAAAAGTCTTTTATATTGAAATGTTTATAATAGAAATGCAAATTTCATACATTTTATAGTTTATTTTTAACAATTTAAATGTAGAAGAATGAAAATAAGTGATTGAGTAAGTGAGTACAAATGTGTGTACACTTGTGCATATGTTTGTGTTTATATTTATATATTTCCTACTTATAAGAAAGTATTTCATCACAAAACAAACATGAATATGAATGATAATGCTTAGAACAGTGAGACTGCCATATCCATGAATGATACATTTCAAAGCCTATCACAGATAGCTGAAACTGCATATAATAGTCAACTATCAATAAAACCCATATTCATGCATACATGTAACAAGATATTCAATCAAGGGAAAATAAAAACAGATACTATATTACATATTATGTACTTTGCATTGTTTTAATATATCTACACTTAAACCTATAATAAAAAGTAATTATTAAAAATACATTAAAAGTATTTTTTTTATTATTAAAAACCAATTTGCATATTTTGTTTGTTATTGGAATGATCTCATTACTACAGTAAAGAAATCAACTGAGGTGATAGATTAGCTCTAGCTATTATTGTTTAAAACTATTCAATTTCTTAAATAATGTCTGAAGATGCTGGAGAAGGCAGAATACACAAAGATGTCAATGGCTGATGATGTGAGCAGATGATAATGATGATGATGGCTGAGGGGTTGTCAATAGCAAATACTGTACTTTTTTAGCCTTATGATAAAATATTGTGATGGAAAGTGATTGCATCTGTCTTTTCATTTCACGAAACAAATTATAAAGAAGTTCTAAAGCTTCTCCTTCCATATTTTGAAACCATGTCATATTTTTTATTTGTTTTATAAGCGCAATGTAGTGTAATAACGATCACTTGGCACAATTCATTTCTTTATTTAAACGCGTATTAACGAAAATTGAAATAAAGAAATGAATCATGCCAAGTGATCGTTATTATGCTACATTGTGCTTATAAAACAAATTCTAAAGCTTCTGTTATTAAATTTAATATTTTCTGTTATTAATTTTAATGTTGAATTCCACCATAAAATCATATTCTATCATCTTTTTCTTCAAATCCTAGGTCATTTGAAACACTTCACCAAATTTTTCAAATGTCCACACTGCTGGTTCTGGTTCAGTGTCTTCTTCATCATTGTCTTCTTTCTTTGAGACAATTTGATGAGGGCTTCTAACTTCTCATTTGTAAACACTTTTTCCTCTATCATATTGAAAAATCCTTCATCACCAATTTGTCTTGTTGTTTGAATTATCTCTCTTACTTTTGTGTCAATTCAGGGAAGTCTTAGAAATCATCAATCCTCAAATTCTTCCAGCATGCTGTTACTATTGTGAGTTTGCTGACTTTCGGGGGAAAATGGTTAATCCTGCATCAATGATGATCTAGAGTCTGTCCACATGTGGGTGGTGGTGGAGGAGACAGTACTAACATACAACCGTTTATTGCAATTCAAGAGAACTTACAATATACAAAAAGTTTGTATCTGAGGTTTTGTTTGAAAGCGATGATCAGTAGATAAGAGGAGTCCTTTGGTGGTTAAAGGTGGACGGCGGATGATGGGCTCTGGAGCAGCAATGATGGGTGTTTATCTGGTGATGGGGAAGATTTGAGTTGGCAGTTTGTAGAGACTTGGTTGTTATCCAAATGAGTGATGACAATCATTTTCCCGCTTCCCGATTGGTTGCTCCCTTGTCTCCATGTGGAAAACTGAGACCTGTTTGGCTAGCGAGAAAAGTCCGCTTTGGAGAGTCTATTTGAAACCATCCATCGACTCTTACCTGGAGATGTTGATGAAACTGTGAAACCTGTGCTCATGTTTTACTTCATTATTGTCTTTTCTCTGACACTTTAGAATTTCAACGATCTAACACAATGTCCTTTGACCGTCAACCTTTCCCCTTTTTCCAATTTTCTAACTTAGACTGCTTGTATACAACATTCTGTCAAAGTTCCATCTTTCTGGGTCAACATTCTACTAAGATCTATCATGTTGTTCATCTTAGCATCACGTTTGTCTTGATATCTACAGCTTTCTTCTTGTCTCTATCTTACATAACTTGCACGATCTTTGTTCTGATTCAACAACAAAAGTTTTCTCTTCCTAATTAATCTTATAATTAATTTTTATTTTGACTCATGTCTGGAACCTCACACTATTTATAGTTTTAATTCATTCATTGCCCCTTTGTTGAAGACAATTGCATCAGCAATGGTAAATGGTTTCCAACAGATCATAAGTTCAACATCAGGGGCAACCAACCTTAATCATTGCTTGAATCATATTAAATACCTGTTGAGTACATGATGCTTTGATGAATCTAATGACACTGATCAAGTGGCTACAGCAATGAGGTCATATTTGGTGGTAAAAATAGTACTTTAATATTTTCATCTTCAATACTAAGTGACTGAGGACCAGCCACATTATCTATTAACAATAAGCCTTAAATTGTAATCCTTCTTTCTACAAATATTTCTTCACTTCAGGAATGAAACATTGATGAAACAATTCAGTGAATAATACAGTCATGACCCATGCCTTGGAACTGTGCTGCCAGAAGATGGGCAGATATTTTTTATTTTTGTTTTTAAGAGCATAAAGATTCTTCGCTTAGTGAACAACACCAGATTTTATCATATGTCCAGCTGCATTGCCAAGTACAGTAGTACCAGTATTAATCTGTCTTTGAATCTTTTAAAGCTTGGTACCTGTTTCACACTTTTGTATATGTAGGTTATCTCGGGCATCTTTTTCCAAAGAAGTCCTGTTTCATCACAATTAAAAACTTGCTTAGGATGATAGCCTTTCTCCTCAATGTTTTTTTTAACTCTATGGGAAACATGATAGCAACATCCTCACCAGCAGATGCAGCTTTTCCAGTAATTTTAATATTTTTTTTTTTAGATTAAACCTTGTTTTGAATCTATTTAACCATCCCTTCCTTTCTGTAAATGGCTTAGATTCTTCTTCTCTACTGTCTTGTGACTGAATGTCCTCATAAACTCAGTGGTTACTGTTGAGCACTGAGATTATATGTTATTATCAATAGGCACTGTTTTTCTAATCATATCTTATACCCACAGATTTAATGCTTTTTCCCTCTTGAGTAACACCTTATCTTGCACTGTATCAGAAACTTTTGTAGATCAAGATGTAACAGAAAAATTGGCACAAATTTTAGTTTTGTTCTTCATTACTTTGTGTATTGAAGATTCATTTTTTCATATAGCTTGGTAATAACTGCAAATGATTTTTTTCTATTTCAACCATATTGAGAATTTTTACTTTTTCATTTAAAGTTAGCACTTCACATCTCACAGGTTAGAATTCCATTTAAGAAGCTATTTAAAAAACTTACTTGGATAAAAATATTTAAAATTTGATCAAACAAAAAAAAGTCATTAATGAGTGTTTAGAAATGAAAGAGTTACTTAAGAAAGCAAATATATTAACATAGTTATTTGATGCTAACCATGATAAAACTTGTAAGACTGCTTGTCAGGACATACACACCTACAGACAATACCACTTCAGGTGGGAGAGGAAAACTGTCAACATGCAGAGTAAAAGAAATGAAGCTCTTGTTCTGTATTTGCCATTACTATGAAGGCATTTTAGGACAATATCAAAAGAAGGATAGGTAACATTTTATGCTCAATGAGCAACTATCAGTGTGAGGCTCCGGAAGTGGGTCGAAATTCGTGCACAGAAAATGTTTTAATTTCGTATAAAAAAAAAAGTGTTTTTTTTTTTAAATTATAACAATAATCATTATTTTATATTGTAAAAAGAAACCGTCTAACGCAAGGCAAATATATTATGTCCCTATATAGTCATATCTGTAGCAATTTCTGAGAAAAAACGAATTTCTCAGAAAGAAACAATAGATGAATTTGAGTACTTAGATCGAACATCTTCGATAGGAATCAAATTGTCAGTCGGGGGGACTCACCCCGCGATCTGGGCTCCGATCCCGTTACAATTCATAACGAGGAGGGGAGACCAATTAGAGAACGGGGGCAGATCGACATCGCCCTATCGGAATGTTCGATCTGGGACTCAGAGAGTCAGTGTTGGTGAAAGATGATGAGAAATACTGGCATAAAGACACAAAACAAGTGCCTTGAATAAAATTCTACCACTCCACTAATAAATCAGTTGTATGATATTAAGTTAGGTTTATAGAAAAGCTAAATTTCTGCAAAATTACTTAATATGGCAGGCAATTTATAAATGCAGACAAATGTCTAAATCTTTTATTTCTTGAAGATCTATCAATGCTGCTATATACCTCAAAAAGTGTTAAGTAGCACTTTATTCCCTTTTTCCAAAAACACCATAACATAGAAGTTGTGGTATTTTGGCCAGATCTAGCAACAGCCCATTATGCCCACAGTTATTAGCTTCATTCAAAGTACTGGGCTTGAGTTTGTAGAAAATGAAAACAATGCCCCATGTACCCCACACCTGTCCCATTGAAAGATTTTAGGCACTATGTAAACAGTAATATACTTCTCATGCTTGTGGTGCAAAGTACTTGAATTCATTAAAAACAAGTTTGGAGAAATATTGCTCAAAAAGTTGGGAATGTATCTGGCATGAGTTCATGGCAGGTGTTTGAGCAAAATTGAAATGTCTACAGACCATTACTTTGCAAAAAGTGAATCTGAACTGTCTGGTCTATCTCATGAACAAAACTGATACTTTAATCCAGTGTGGTGAGTAGTTATTTATGATAATGATGCACTCAAAACCAATTATGGTGTGATAACAAAACAATGCAAAAAGTGAATGTTTTCAAACCCTTCTGGACTCTGCATAAGGTTCTTAACTGTTCTAGATGGTTATTTGTTTATGGAATAATGTTTAAATAAGAGTTTGATTATAAGTTCGAAAAATTTTACTAAAACCCATGTTGCGCATGCACAACAAATCGGGCTGCCTGGACACAGTGCGCAGCTAGAGTGAGTTGTGAATCAACTCTTGCCAGGGCCAATGACAAAACCATTGCCTCTTTAAAATTTATGCATGTAGCTGTGAGGCTGGATTTAAAAATGTGCATAGCCTCTAACCATTTGAGGTGTTCAGTGGAAGGCGCAGCAAGGATGAGATTGGCCCGGGAAAAGTTGGCTACTATATCTGGATCTGTTACATAAGTAGTGAGGGCCATGGAGATTCTCACATGATGGATATCTGCCTAATGTTCTTGTATTCTGATGTCCACAGAACGTTTAGTAGAGTCTATATATATTAGGTCTCTATTGCATCTATTATCCCTTATAGGGATACTATACATTCCGGGGAATATGCTCTGGTTAGGAGGATCCTTCCCATTATGTAGGATGTCAAAAATAGTTGGGCACCTCCTGAAAGTGAGATGTAAACAGCATTTCCTGGAAACCTCTAAGTATAAGGATCTTACGTATGAATTAAAGGTGATGGGGATTTATTCTATTAGCATCGGGTTGGTTATCAATCAGCCAGTCCACCCTGTTCCGAATGTATATGTTGATAACATTCTATCAGCCTACATGCAAGTTTGTGATAACCCTATGCTGCAGCTATGCACTCTATAGACATTACTTCGGTATCAAGAGCCTGGGTGTCAGAAAAATGTGTAAAGGCTCTTCTGATTAAGGCTTTATAGGCTGCAATCTTGTACAAAACTGGATTGCATGACACCACCTAATGTATGATGACATGGACCCTGGCTTATGATACACTGAGGTGGTGATGCCCAAGCCTTCCACTCTAATATTTACTTCTAAGAAATACACTTTGGTAGGGCTGGATTGTTCCATTTCCAGGGTCAATCTGTATAGATTATTGTTGATAGAATCAACAAAGGCCATCACATCCAGAATACTCTTGCAAAAAATATCATCATCATCAATATATCTCCTATATATAAGGATGTTGGGAAGAAAGTGAGTTAGGACCTTGTTCTCCAGCTTTTGCACCAACATTTCACAAAGGTCCCTGAAACATTATATCCACACACAAGGTAAAAGGACCCCTTTACCTTGTGTGTGGATATAATGTTTTTTTTCTTTGCTTCTAATATTACCATCTAAGTTAGAAGTTTGATCTAAGTTCATTTTTTTCTTTAAATTTTCAACTCAATTCAGAGGCATTTTTGTTGTAAGCAGTTTCCAACAAACTTTAATAAATTTTTTCTATTTGTGACAATTTCTACGTAATCCAAAGGTAATTTCTAATACATATTTTACACAGCATTGTTAATATTATTATTTTGGAGATTGTAGAACATATTAAATTACTTAAAAAATGAAAAATAATTATAACATTTGATTTCAAGATTTATTTTATATATTAAAAATAATTAATTATATTCTGGGAAACTGATCACTGTTTTCTTGAAATTCCAGGACAAGCAAAGGACAGGGAAATGAGAAACCATAATGATTGTGTTCATTATTTCTAAACTATTGTAAATAAAATTTCTTTTAAAATAATATATAGTATTTAATAGTTCAATTTTTTAATAAAATATACTTTAAAAACACTCCATTATATTAGGATAGTGTCATTTGTTCTAACACGGTTTGCAGTTTGGTATACTCTACATCACAAAACTCTTCCATCAATAATTATAATTTTAGTAATTAAAAACAATTTTATTTTACACTATTTTACTTATTTTTACATGTTTATTGTCTTAAATAACTATTGTTTTCTTACCATTAAATAAAGAAATGTATAATGATTTATACTTGTATAAATCTTTAATTTTATAACAATTTCTTTTATATTAGTAAATAATCTAATTAATATTTTTATCTTATTTCATTCAGAATCATTGATCAATAGAAATGTTTTTGTAGCACTTTCATTTTATTTGAAAAACATATAGAATTAGTCTAAATCAAGAGTCACCAAACTTTTTTGATCATAGACTCCCTACAAGTTTTCGAAACCTCACATCGACCCCCACTAAAAAGTTTATGTTACAAGCAAAACAAAATACTTACTATTTTAATACATTTCTTTTAATTTTGAATTTTTTTCATTTATTATATATTTGTTAATAATAATTTTTGTAACTGACTATCAGTGAGACAGATAAGCTTGATCCTTAGCTCCCCCTTATCTTTAGCTTAAGCTTGATAATCGACCCCCAATAATGTTATATCGACCCCTGGGGGGGTCGATATAACATTATTGGGGTCGATATCGACCACTTTGGCGACCCCTGGTCTAAATTGTCAAAACCAGAAATTTTTGAAATCAGTCTATCAGTTTTCAATAAAACCAGTTTTTAAATATAAAAAGACAAACTAGTTTCAAAAGTGAATTCAGTAGAATTAATGTTTTATTATTGTATTTTATTAATATTAATAAAATACTACAATAATTATTATTAGCCAAGATTCGTGAATATGCCTATATCATTTTATTCCTGCCAAAAAGAAGTGTTTCTTTGATAATTTGTAAAAGCTAGATTT
The DNA here is from genome assembly GCF_000671375.1 of Centruroides sculpturatus. NCBI lineage: Eukaryota > Metazoa > Arthropoda > Arachnida > Scorpiones > Buthidae > Centruroides > Centruroides sculpturatus. Next base: position 29,789 of record NW_019385101.1, read on the forward strand.
AATTTATATTTAACAAATAGCAATTGAAAACATTATTGTTTTAAGATTATTTCTCATTGGTTTTAACATTAATTTTCAAATTTAAACCAGAATAATGCATGATATTATTTTTAAAGTCAAGGATAATACCATTCTTCACTTTGTAAAAACACAGTTGCAGTGCACAAATTGTAATGTTATACTGAAATTTTATGGTAGAACACCAGTTATAAGGAATCATGAATCCAAGCATATTTTACTGTCAACTAAAAGTAAAAAAAGGCAAGTAGACAAAATAATACTGTAATAACAATACCATTTTTATTATCTGTTCGAAATCAGTTTTTACAACCAATTTTTGGTTTATGCTAAAACCATGGTTTACTTAAAATTAGTTTTGTTGCCAGTTTAAGCCAAAATGAGGTACAAATTTTAACAGTAAAAAATAATGAATAAATTTGTTCCTGTTTTTGAAAAGAGTGTTTGGAATGACAAAAATAAACATAAATTGAGATTACATTGTATACATATATTTAAATAATAAAAACTGAGCTTAAAAACAGCATAAATCAAATTTATTATATCATATTTTATTAAATGCTCAAGTCTTATCCCTAGCATGTAATATAACTTTACATTATTCTAATAAAATATATAAAAATTCTAATTACAATATTTCCCTTACCTTCTATAGGTTCATCATCTAAATAAGAATCTTTTTCTCCAGATTCCATGCAAACAGTACCATGATCTTCAACAGAGCACTGTCGAGTTTTTGTTTGCACGGATGGATGCCGGCTGAAGGAACTTGTGCTTGGAACAGCTGTATCATGATGATCACGAGGAGAATATTCAGATCCCTGATGCTGTTTTAAACCAAATATTATTTAAAAATTTCAATACTTAGATATATACCATATTTGAATGGAGAAGTAATACATATAGCTTAAGAAGTCAATAAAATTTTGGCTTAGTCTTTCATTATTAATATAGAAATGCATAATCATCATCATTTAAAAAAATTCAGTGAAACTAAGTTAAATTTTAAAGTCAAACACTGCAGATTAACTTTTTCAGTCTAAAAATTTTTCCTAATGTAGGAATTTCATCTTATCTTAAACTTACACAGTTCTAAAAGTTTTTTTGCATAAAAAAAAAATTCAGTTATAATTGTCAGATTACTGTTTGTTTAACTGAAGGAGTGACAGTCATGTGATTTCATTAGAAAAAAAATAATTTGCTTTGCAATCATTATTATAACAACAATAATAATAATAATAATAATAATAATACATCTCATAAAAGACATCTCATATAAATTATTAATACAAAAATAAAAAATAAACTTAATGCATTTTCCCAAGATATATTAAAATTTATTAAATAATAATAACTTGAAATTAATGCTTGATTAAAATAAATATGTATATATAATAAATACAGCTTGTACTACAGAATTAGGTATAACAATTAAAATAGTTTTTAAAATATTGTTAGTGGTATAACTAATACCACTTTTAACTTACTCGTGATGATCCAGACACAGTTCGAGAAACAGGTGATCGATCAACACTGACAATAGGAGATAACTGACTAGAATCACCAACATCGTCTACTTCTTCAGATCCTTTTTTAGCATCATCCACTTTATATTTCAGGTTGCTCTTAATTGTTTGACTTAATAACTGTAATAAGCAAATTAGTGTAGTTAATGTGTCTTCCCTTATTTCCAATAGTTTCCAAATGGAAACTAGGTTTTAATGGAATCTTCCCTTATTCCAACAATGTCTCAGAAAGATATATACAAATTAATTGTATGTAAGAAATGTTTAGTAATATGTTAATTGTTTTTTTCTTTTGTTAGAATTTTAGAATAAACTATAATTAATGTGGAAAACAACTCCAAGTTCTTTAAAAATAACAAAAAATAAACTGCTTTTCTGGAGTTCACCTTTATTAATAAATTGTTCTCTAGCACTTTTGGACAACCTAGTCCATCACCAGGAGATATACAAATGAACTGCTTTAGTAGCTGGGTCCTAAGTCTGTACAATCACATGTTACATCAACAATTGTATATCAGACTTAGGAGATGGCTACTAAATTAATTCATTTGTAGTTCTACTGACAATGGACTTGGTTGTCTGAAAGTGCTAGAGAATAATTTGTAAATAAAGATGAACTCCAGAAAAGCAGTTTGTTTTTTGTTACAATAAATTATCATTAATCTTTTAATAATTGTATCAGATTAGTTTAGAGTCAAAGTAATTTTGACAGAGCAACCAAAATGATCAAGTTACAAGAAGAATGTCTTACATATATTTGTCGTATATTTTTTAAAATATTTTTGATGCTGTCTGGAACTGTAGTTATTTTGTGCAGAATACAGAAATGTGCATGTTTTAAAACTAATAATCTAAGAAAATAAAAAAAATGCCAAGCAACATAATTGCAAATGATAAAATAATAAGGGAAGATGCAAGAAAGTGAAAATAAAATAACAAAACTGAAAATAATGACAAAATACAACATAATAATTATAAATTTACTCAGATTTATTATGTTATGTCACTCAGAAACACTTGTAAAGTGTGCAAAGTTTATTCAATTTTCATTAATAAGAAAATATTTTTAAATAAATACCAGAGTGAAGAAAGCAGGAAAATAATTAAATTTTGAAATTGACATGACAGTTATCCACAAGAAATTAGGACAGATATGATGACAAAAATCTAATGATAGCCACAAGCAACAAACTGTTAGTTGAGCTGAATCTAGCAAAAGACATGCTTTCAGCAAAAGCTTTTTGAATTTTTACAAAAATAATAGAATAAAATCCAATAATCTGACTTATTATTTATTTAAAATTTATGATTAATATAGTATTATAGCATATAATAGAAATCATGTCTTATTTANATGTGAGTAGATGATAATGATGATGATGGCTGAGGGGTTGTCAATAGCAAATACTGTACTTTTTTAGCCTTATGATAAAATATTGTGATGGAAAGTGATTGCATCTGTCTTTTCATTTCACGAAACAAATTATAAAGAAGTTCTAAAGCTTCTCCTTCCATATTTTGAAACCATGTCATATTTTTTATTTGTTTTATAAGCGCAATGTAGTGTAATAACGATCACTTGGCACAATTCATTTCTTTATTTAAACGCGTATTAACGAAAATTGAAATAAAGAAATGAATCATGCCAAGTGATCGTTATTATGCTACATTGTGCTTATAAAACAAATTCTAAAGCTTCTGTTATTAAATTTAATATTTTCTGTTATTAATTTTAATGTTGAATTCCACCATAAAATCATATTCTATCATCTTTTTCTTCAAATCCTAGGTCATTTGAAACACTTCACCAAATTTTTCAAATGTCCACACTGCTGGTTCTGGTTCAGTGTCTTCTTCATCATTGTCTTCTTTCTTTGAGACAATTTGATGAGGGCTTCTAACTTCTCATTTGTAAACACTTTTTCCTCTATCATATTGAAAAATCCTTCATCACCAATTTGTCTTGTTGTTTGAATTATCTCTCTTACTTTTGTGTCAATTCAGGGAAGTCTTAGAAATCATCAATCCTCAAATTCTTCCAGCATGCTGTTACTATTGTGAGTTTGCTGACTTTCGGGGGAAAATGGTTAATCCTGCATCAATGATGATCTAGAGTCTGTCCACATGTGGGTGGTGGTGGAGGAGACAGTACTAACATACAACCGTTTATTGCAATTCAAGAGAACTTACAATATACAAAAAGTTTGTATCTGAGGTTTTGTTTGAAAGCGATGATCAGTAGATAAGAGGAGTCCTTTGGTGGTTAAAGGTGGACGGCGGATGATGGGCTCTGGAGCAGCAATGATGGGTGTTTATCTGGTGATGGGGAAGATTTGAGTTGGCAGTTTGTAGAGACTTGGTTGTTATCCAAATGAGTGATGACAATCATTTTCCCGCTTCCCGATTGGTTGCTCCCTTGTCTCCATGTGGAAAACTGAGACCTGTTTGGCTAGCGAGAAAAGTCCGCTTTGGAGAGTCTATTTGAAACCATCCATCGACTCTTACCTGGAGATGTTGATGAAACTGTGAAACCTGTGCTCATGTTTTACTTCATTATTGTCTTTTCTCTGACACTTTAGAATTTCAACGATCTAACACAATGTCCTTTGACCGTCAACCTTTCCCCTTTTTCCAATTTTCTAACTTAGACTGCTTGTATACAACATTCTGTCAAAGTTCCATCTTTCTGGGTCAACATTCTACTAAGATCTATCATGTTGTTCATCTTAGCATCACGTTTGTCTTGATATCTACAGCTTTCTTCTTGTCTCTATCTTACATAACTTGCACGATCTTTGTTCTGATTCAACAACAAAAGTTTTCTCTTCCTAATTAATCTTATAATTAATTTTTATTTTGACTCATGTCTGGAACCTCACACTATTTATAGTTTTAATTCATTCATTGCCCCTTTGTTGAAGACAATTGCATCAGCAATGGTAAATGGTTTCCAACAGATCATAAGTTCAACATCAGGGGCAACCAACCTTAATCATTGCTTGAATCATATTAAATACCTGTTGAGTACATGATGCTTTGATGAATCTAATGACACTGATCAAGTGGCTACAGCAATGAGGTCATATTTGGTGGTAAAAATAGTACTTTAATATTTTCATCTTCAATACTAAGTGACTGAGGACCAGCCACATTATCTATTAACAATAAGCCTTAAATTGTAATCCTTCTTTCTACAAATATTTCTTCACTTCAGGAATGAAACATTGATGAAACAATTCAGTGAATAATACAGTCATGACCCATGCCTTGGAACTGTGCTGCCAGAAGATGGGCAGATATTTTTTATTTTTGTTTTTAAGAGCATAAAGATTCTTCGCTTAGTGAACAACACCAGATTTTATCATATGTCCAGCTGCATTGCCAAGTACAGTAGTACCAGTATTAATCTGTCTTTGAATCTTTTAAAGCTTGGTACCTGTTTCACACTTTTGTATATGTAGGTTATCTCGGGCATCTTTTTCCAAAGAAGTCCTGTTTCATCACAATTAAAAACTTGCTTAGGATGATAGCCTTTCTCCTCAATGTTTTTTTTAACTCTATGGGAAACATGATAGCAACATCCTCACCAGCAGATGCAGCTTTTCCAGTAATTTTAATATTTTTTTTTTTAGATTAAACCTTGTTTTGAATCTATTTAACCATCCCTTCCTTTCTGTAAATGGCTTAGATTCTTCTTCTCTACTGTCTTGTGACTGAATGTCCTCATAAACTCAGTGGTTACTGTTGAGCACTGAGATTATATGTTATTATCAATAGGCACTGTTTTTCTAATCATATCTTATACCCACAGATTTAATGCTTTTTCCCTCTTGAGTAACACCTTATCTTGCACTGTATCAGAAACTTTTGTAGATCAAGATGTAACAGAAAAATTGGCACAAATTTTAGTTTTGTTCTTCATTACTTTGTGTATTGAAGATTCATTTTTTCATATAGCTTGGTAATAACTGCAAATGATTTTTTTCTATTTCAACCATATTGAGAATTTTTACTTTTTCATTTAAAGTTAGCACTTCACATCTCACAGGTTAGAATTCCATTTAAGAAGCTATTTAAAAAACTTACTTGGATAAAAATATTTAAAATTTGATCAAACAAAAAAAAGTCATTAATGAGTGTTTAGAAATGAAAGAGTTACTTAAGAAAGCAAATATATTAACATAGTTATTTGATGCTAACCATGATAAAACTTGTAAGACTGCTTGTCAGGACATACACACCTACAGACAATACCACTTCAGGTGGGAGAGGAAAACTGTCAACATGCAGAGTAAAAGAAATGAAGCTCTTGTTCTGTATTTGCCATTACTATGAAGGCATTTTAGGACAATATCAAAAGAAGGATAGGTAACATTTTATGCTCAATGAGCAACTATCAGTGTGAGGCTCCGGAAGTGGGTCGAAATTCGTGCACAGAAAATGTTTTAATTTCGTATAAAAAAAAAAGTGTTTTTAAATTATTATAATCATTATTTTATATTGTAAAAAGAAACCGTCTAACGCAAGGCGAATATATTATGTCCCTATATAGTCATATCTGTAGAAATTTCTGAGAAAAAACGAATTTCTCAGAAAGAAACAATAGATGAATTTGAGTACTTAGATCGAACATCTTCGATAGGAATCAAATTGTCAGTCGGGGGGACTCACCCCGCGATCTGGGCTCCGATCCCGTTACAATTCATAACGAGGAGGGGAGACCAATTAGAGAACGGGGGCAGATCGACATCGCCCTATCGGAATGTTCGATCTGGGACTCAGAGAGTCAGTGTTGGTGAAAGATGATGAGAAATACTGGCATAAAGACACAAAACAAGTGCCTTGAATAAAATTCTACCACTCCACTAATAAATCAGTTGTATGATATTAAGTTAGGTTTATAGAAAAGCTAAATTTCTGCAAAATTACTTAATATGGCAGGCAATTTATAAATGCAGACAAATGTCTAAATCTTTTATTTCTTGAAGATCTATCAATGCTGCTATATACCTCAAAGAGTGTTAAGTAGCACTTTATTCCCTTTTTCCAAAAACACCATAACATAGAAGTTGTGGTATTTTGGCCAGATCTAGCAACAGCCCATTATGCCCACAGTTATTAGCTTCATTCAAAGTACTGGGCTTGAGTTTGTAGAAAATGAAAACAATGCCCCATGTACCCCACACCTGTCCCATTGAAAGATTTTAGGCACTATGTAAACAGTAATATACTTCTCATGCTTGTGGTGCAAAGTACTTGAATTCATTAAAAACAAGTTTGGAGAAATATTGCTCAAAAAGTTGGGAATGTATCTGGCATGAGTTCATGGCAGGTGTTTGAGCAAAATTGAAATGTCTACAGACCATTACTTTGCAAAAAGTGAATCTGAACTGTCTGGTCTATCTCATGAACAAAACTGATACTTTAATCCAGTGTGGTGAGTAGTTATTTATGATAATGATGCACTCAAAACCAATTATGGTGTGATAACAAAACAATGCAAAAAGTGAATGTTTTCAAACCCTTCTGGACTCTGCATAAGGTTCTTAACTGTTCTAGATGGTTATTTGTTTATGGAATAATGTTTAAATAAGAGTTTGATTATAAGTTCGAAAAATTTTACTAAAACCCATGTTGCGCATGCACAACAAATCGGGCTGCCTGGACACAGTGCGCAGCTAGAGTGAGTTGTGAATCAACTCTTGCCAGGGCCAATGACAAAACCATTGCCTCTTTAAAATTTATGCATGTAGCTGTGAGGCTGGATTTAAAAATGTGCATAGCCTCTAACCATTTGAGGTGTTCAGTGGAAGGCGCAGCAAGGATGAGATTGGCCCGGGAAAAGTTGGCTACTATATCTGGATCTGTTACATAAGTAGTGAGGGCCATGGAGATTCTCACATGATGGATATCTGCCTAATGTTCTTGTATTCTGATGTCCACAGAACGTTTAGTAGAGTCTATATATATTAGGTCTCTATTGCATCTATTATCCCTTATAGGGATACTATACATTCCGGGGAATATGCTCTGGTTAGGAGGATCCTTCCCATTATGTAGGATGTCAAAAATAGTTGGGCACCTCCTGAAAGTGAGATGTAAACAGCATTTCCTGGAAACCTCTGAGTATAAGGATCTTACGTATGAATTAAAGGTGATGGGGATTTATTCTATTAGCATCGGGTTGGTTATCAATCAGCCAGTCCACCCTGTTCCGAATGTATATGTTGATAACATTCTATCAGCCTACATGCAAGTTTGTGATAACCCTATGCTGCAGCTATGCACTCTATAGACATTACTTCGGTATCAAGAGCCTGGGTGTCAGAAAAATGTGTAAAGGCTCTTCTGATTAAGGCTTTATAGGCTGCAATCTTGTACGAAACTGGATTGCATGACACCACCTAATGTATGATGACATGGACCCTGGCTTATGATACACTGAGGTGGTGATGCCCAAGCCTTCCACTCTAATATTTACTTCTAAGAAATACACTTTGGTAGGGCTGGATTGTTCCATTTCCAGGGTCAATCTGTATAGATTATTGTTGATAGAATCAACAAAGGCCACCACATCCAGAATACTCTTGCAAAAAATATCATCATCATCAATATATCTCCTATATATAAGGATGTTGGGAAGAAAGTGAGTTAGGACCTTGTTCTCCAGCTTTTGCACCAACATTTCACAAAGGTCCCTGAAACATTATATCCACACACAAGGTAAAAGGACCCCTTTACCTTGTGTGTGGATATAATGTTTTTTTTCTTTGCTTCTAATATTACCATCTAAGTTAGAAGTTTGATCTAAGTTCATTTTTTTCTTTAAATTTTCAACTCAATTCAGAGGCATTTTTGTTGTAAGCAGTTTCCAACAAACTTTAATAAATTTTTTCTATTTGTGACAATTTCTACGTAATCCAAAGGTAATTTCTAATACATATTTTACACAGCATTGTTAATATTATTATTTTGGAGATTGTAGAACATATTAAATTACTTAAAAAATGAAAAATAATTATAACATTTGATTTCAAGATTTATTTTATATATTAAAAATAATTAATTATATTCTGGGAAACTGATCACTGTTTTCTTGAAATTCCAGGACAAGCAAAGGACAGGGAAATGAGAAACCATAATGATTGTGTTCATTATTTCTAAACTATTGTAAATAAAATTTCTTTTAAAATAATATATAGTATTTAATAGTTCAATTTTTTAATAAAATATACTTTAAAAACACTCCATTATATTAGGATAGTGTCATTTGTTCTAACACGGTTTGCAGTTTGGTATACTCTACATCACAAAACTCTTCCATCAATAATTATAATTTTAGTAATTAAAAACAATTTTATTTTACACTATTTTACTTATTTTTACATGTTTATTGTCTTAAATAACTATTGTTTTCTTACCATTAAATAAAGAAATGTATAATGATTTATACTTGTATAAATCTTTAATTTTATAACAATTTCTTTTATATTAGTAAATAATCTAATTAATATTTTTATCTTATTTCATTCAGAATCATTGATCAATAGAAATGTTTTTGTAGCACTTTCATTTTATTTGAAAAACATATAGAATTAGTCTAAATCAAGAGTCACCAAACTTTTTTGATCATAGACTCCCTACAAGTTTTCGAAACCTCACATCGACCCCCACTAAAAAGTTTATGTTACAAGCAAAACAAAATACTTACTATTTTAATACATTTCTTTTAATTTTGAATTTTTTTCATTTATTATATATTTGTTAATAATAATTTTTGTAACTGACTATCAGTGAGACAGATAAGCTTGATCCTTAGCTCCCCCTTATCCTTAGCTTAAGCTTGATAATCGACCCCCAATAATGTTATATCGACCCCTGGGGGGGTCGATATAACATTATTGGGGTCGATATCGACCACTTTGGCGACCCCTGGTCTAAATTGTCAAAACCAGAAATTTTTGAAATCAGTCTATCAGTTTTCAATAAAACCAGTTTTTAAATATAAAAAGACAAACTAGTTTCAAAAGTGAATTCAGTAGAATTAATGTTTTATTATTGTATTTTATTAATATTAATAAAATACTACAATAATTATTATTAGCCAAGATTCGTGAATATGCCTATATCATTTTATTCCTGCCAAAAAGAAGTGTTTCTTTGATAATTTGTAAAAGCTAGATTTAATTTATATTTAACAAATAGCAATTGAAAACATTATTGTTTTAAGATTATTTCTCATTGGTTTTAACATTAATTTTCAAATTTAAACCAGAATAATGCATGATATTATTTTTAAAGTCAAGGATAATACCATTCTTCACTTTGTAAAAACACAGTTGCAGTGCACAAATTGTAATGTTATACTGAAATTTTATGGTAGAACACCAGTTATAAGGAATCATGAATCCAAGCATATTTTACTGTCAACTAAAAGTAAAAAAAGGCAAGTAGACAAAATAATACTGTAATAACAATACCATTTTTATTATCTGTTCGAAATCAGTTTTTACAACCAATTTTTGGTTTATGCTAAAACCATGGTTTACTTAAAATTAGTTTTGTTGCCAGTTTAAGCCAAAATGAGGTACAAATTTTAACAGTAAAAAATAATGAATAAATTTGTTCCTGTTTTTGAAAAGAGTGTTTGGAATGACAAAAATAAACATAAATTGAGATTACATTGTATACATATATTTAAATAATAAAAACTGAGCTTAAAAACAGCATAAATCAAATTTATTATATCATATTTTATTAAATGCTCAAGTCTTATCCCTAGCATGTAATATAACTTTACATTATTCTAATAAAATATATAAAAATTCTAATTACAATATTTCCCTTACCTTCTATAGGTTCATCATCTAAATAAGAATCTTTTTCTCCAGATTCCATGCAAACAGTACCATGATCTTCAACAGAGCACTGTCGAGTTTTTGTTTGCACGGATGGATGCCGGCTGAAGGAACTTGTGCTTGGAACAGCTGTATCATGATGATCACGAGGAGAATATTCAGATCCCTGATGCTGTTTTAAACCAAATATTATTTAAAAATTTCAATACTTAGATATATACCATATTTGAATGGAGAAGTAATACATATAGCTTAAGAAGTCAATAAAATTTTGGCTTAGTCTTTCATTATTAATATAGAAATGCATAATCATCATCATTTAAAAAAATTCAGTGAAACTAAGTTAAATTTTAAAGTCAAACACTGCAGATTAACTTTTTCAGTCTAAAAATTTTTCCTAATGTAGGAATTTCATCTTATCTTAAACTTACACAGTTCTAAAAGTTTTTTTGCATAAAAAAAAAATTCAGTTATAATTGTCAGATTACTGTTTGTTTAACTGAAGGAGTGACAGTCATGTGATTTCATTAGAAAAAAAATAATTTGCTTTGCAATCATTATTATAACAACAATAATAATAATAATAATAATAATACATCTCATAAAAGACATCTCATATAAATTATTAATACAAAAATAAAAAATAAACTTAATGCATTTTCCCAAGATATATTAAAATTTATTAAATAATAATAACTTGAAATTAATGCTTGATTAAAATAAATATGTATATATAATAAATACAGCTTGTACTACAGAATTAGGTATAACAATTAAAATAGTTTTTAAAATATTGTTAGTGGTATAACTAATACCACTTTTAACTTACTCGTGATGATCCAGACACAGTTCGAGAAACAGGTGATCGATCAACACTGACAATAGGAGATAACTGACTAGAATCACCAACATCGTCTACTTCTTCAGATCCTTTTTTAGCATCATCCACTTTATATTTCAGGTTGCTCTTAATTGTTTGACTTAATAACTGTAATAAGCAAATTAGTGTAGTTAATGTGTCTTCCCTTATTTCCAATAGTTTCCAAATGGAAACTAGGTTTTAATGGAATCTTCCCTTATTCCAACAATGTCTCAGAAAGATATATACAAATTAATTGTATGTAAGAAATGTTTAGTAATATGTTAATTGTTTTTTTCTTTTGTTAGAATTTTAGAATAAACTATAATTAATGTGGAAAACAACTCCAAGTTCTTTAAAAATAACAAAAAATAAACTGCTTTTCTGGAGTTCACCTTTATTAATAAATTGTTCTCTAGCACTTTTGGACAACCTAGTCCATCACCAGGAGATATACAAATGAACTGCTTTAGTAGCTGGGTCCTAAGTCTGTACAATCACATGTTACATCAACAATTGTATATCAGACTTAGGAGATGGCTACTAAATTAATTCATTTGTAGTTCTACTGACAATGGACTTGGTTGTCTGAAAGTGCTAGAGAATAATTTGTAAATAAAGATGAACTCCAGAAAAGCAGTTTGTTTTTTGTTACAATAAATTATCATTAATCTTTTAATAATTGTATCAGATTAGTTTAGAGTCAAAGTAATTTTGACAGAGCAACCAAAATGATCAAGTTACAAGAAGAATGTCTTACATATATTTGTCGTATATTTTTTAAAATATTTTTGATGCTGTCTGGAACTGTAGTTATTTTGTGCAGAATACAGAAATGTGCATGTTTTAAAACTAATAATCTAAGAAAATAAAAAAAATGCCAAGCAACATAATTGCAAATGATAAAATAATAAGGGAAGATGCAAGAAAGTGAAAATAAAATAACAAAACTGAAAATAATGACAAAATACAACATAATAATTATAAATTTACTCAGATTTATTATGTTATGTCACTCAGAAACACTTGTAAAGTGTGCAAAGTTTATTCAATTTTCATTAATAAGAAAATATTTTTAAATAAATACCAGAGTGAAGAAAGCAGGAAAATAATTAAATTTTGAAATTGACATGACAGTTATCCACAAGAAATTAGGACAGATATGATGACAAAAATCTAATGATAGCCACAAGCAACAAACTGTTAGTTGAGCTGAATCTAGCAAAAGACATGCTTTCAGCAAAAGCTTTTTGAATTTTTACAAAAATAATAGAATAAAATCCAATAATCTGACTTATTATTTATTTAAAATTTATGATTAATATAGTATTATAGCATATAATAGAAATCATGTCTTATTTATTATATTTTTATATTATTTTTTTTATTTAAAAAAATGTTTCTAATATATATATCNTGGATTTTTCATCTTTTAATCTATTGTTAAAATTTTAAAATACTTTGTAAAATTTTAATCAATTAAATTAATAAAGTATATAAAAAATACTTAATTTAAGTATTTAAAATTATTTTATGCTCTATAACTATTTCTTATATTTTTTAAGTTAAATTTTCAATAAAAAGTTATTTTTAACTAAAAACATTATGCTTTCAGTATTGCTATTGGAAACAGTTATAAAATGTTTAATGCAAAAATTAATAATTAATTTTAATTGATTATAGTGTAAAATTTGAGAGTTTGAGAGTAAAATTAGTTTACTCCAGGAAGGTAAAATGTTGTTGATTATTTTCAAATAATAAAAACTGAAATTGAAGTAGGTTATTTGTCACAAATCAAAATTGCCTGAATTGCTCTTAATAGAAATGTACTCTATATTACACTTCACACGTACAATATATTAAAGCATAATTTTATTTAATTTTATAATATACAGTGATTTTATCGGGTTTTTAAAAAATTGTATATTATAAACATAAACGTGAATAGTGTTGTCACCAGGCCAGTTTTCACCCCGACAAGCTGGTTTTTAAATTCATGGTCCAGATTGATTATTAATTTGTCATAATTTTATCATAATTAGAAATTATGATAAAATAAATTTATAAAAATATTTGTGAGTATTTTATTTTAATGGTTAAACATTAACTTCATACCCTCACCCAAACTTATCCCTAGGCTAAGAGTGACAGAAAATGTATTTTTAAAATTCTAACTTGCAAATATCTCTGGCAAATATTAGGTCTGTTCCAACACAAGTCCCTAACTGGTTTAAAACTGGCATGCGCATTATTCAGTTCTTGGCTGTAAAATGGCATTGCACATGTCTCGTACAGTTTCAAATTCAAACCAGTAAGGGACTTGCTGGGTCAGCAATTTTGAAAAGGTGGCAACACTAGTTGTGAAACCATTACAAACAAATATATTGGGTCACATGAGCAAAAAGTTTGAGAAACGCTGTTCTAGAATATTAAAAATGAAGTCCAAAAGAATAATGATAAATAGCTATGTAATAATGGAGAAGGTAGATTTTGATAAAAATAAAAAACCTAAAAGAATATTTAAAATTGTCAAAACTGAAACTTATTTTACAAAAATAATCCCTCATCAAACCCTTTAACTGGTATTAAACAAGAGTAAAATTACATGAAAACGTTTTCGGATCTCTCCCTGGGTCCTTTCTCAAGCAACTATTCTTTAAAATTTGTTAGAATGAAGACCAGTAGAACGAACTTCTTCAAAACTGCGATATTCGAAAAACTACTTCTTCCGAACCACATTTCAAAAGTCGAAATTCAAATATCAATGTGAATCACGTGCATTCCAGTATTCCGTAATATAATGCTCGTTTTTCTTAAAAAGGTTTTTATGGGTTTTTACGTTAACGAAAAAATAAATAAAGAAAAAATAAAATAGCGTATCAGCAGGTATGAGGTTTTAATACCCTATTTACTATACGTATTTATTAATGTGGATCCTCCTTCTGGAGTAGGGCCTGCAATGCTAGGGACAGGGTAATCTCATCCCTCGAGTTAATAGGTGCAGAAGTGTTGTATGCTTTGCAAATTTCCATTTGTTCCAACCACTTGAGGTGGTCCATAAACGGTGTAGTAATGAGGAGTTTGGCGTTGTCGAAGTTTGCCGAAATCTCCAAGTCTGACGCATACATGGATAACGATGTAGAACCCCTTTTGTGGAGGATGTCCCGTTGGTGTTCAGTCCATCTGACACCAATAGCACGTCTAGTAGTGCTCACAGACCATAGATTTGAGTGGGAACTGGTCTGTGAGCGCTACTAGACGTGCTATTGGTGTCAGATGGACTGAACACCAACGGGACATCCTCCACAAAAGGGGTTCTACATCGTTATCCATGTATGCGTCAGACTTGGAGATTTCGGCAAACTTCGACAACGCCAAACTCCGCATTACTACACCATTTACGGACCACCTCAAGTGGTTGGAACAAATGGAAATTTGCAAAGCATACAACACTTCTGCACCTATTAACTCGAGGGATGAGATTACCCTGTCCCTAGCATTGCAGGCCCTACTCCAGAAGGAGGATCCACATTAATAAATACGTATAGTAAATAGGGTATTAAAACCTCATACCTGCTGATACGCTATTTTATTTTTTCTTTATTTATTTTTTCGTTAACGTAAAAACCCATAAAAACCTTTTTAAGAAAAACGAGCATTACATTACGGAATACTGGAATGCACGTGATTCACATTGATATTTGAATTTCGACTTTTGAAATGTGGTTCGGAAGAAGTAGTTTTTCGAATATCGCAGTTTTGAAGAAGTTCGTTCTACTGGTCTTCATTCTAACAAATTTTAAAGAAGAATAGTTGCTTGAGAAAGGACCCAGGGAGGGATCTGAAAACGTTTGCATGTAATTTTACTCTTGTTTAATACCAGTTAAAGGGTTTGATGAGGGATTATTTTTGTATTTTAATCCAGTATTTGAAGATTCTTGATTGATTATTTTATTGTTTCTTCTTCTAAATGTAAACAAAAACAAGCTTTTCTAAAAATTCACACAAAGACATTTAGCTCTATTGAAATCTGTTTTGTATGTACGTATATGACCATATTTTCATAAATCCAATTATTACAATTCACATTTTCTTTTGAATTAATAAAGAAAAAATTCCATAAATATATCAAATTTCTAATTTGGAATTTTAAATGTAGTAACAATTTAAAAATAGTACAAAATTTTAAATACTTGTATCTATTATATATATTTCAATTAAGTAGTATTTGGAATTCAAAAAAGAATAAATTACCTGTACTTAATTTTATGTATTGTNTGTTCCTGTTTTTGAAAAGAGTGTTTGGAATGACAAAACTATAGACATTACTTCGGTATCAAGAGCCTGGGTGTCAGAAAAATGTGTAAAGGCTCTTCTGATTAAGGCTTTATAGGCTGCAATCTTGTACAAAACTGGATTGCATGACACCACCTAATGTATGATGACATGGACCCTGGCTTATGATACACTGAGGTGGTGATGCCCAAGCCTTCCACTCTAATATTTACTTCTAAGAAATACACTTTGGTAGGGCTGGATTGTTCCATTTCCAGGGTCAATCTGTATAGATTATTGTTGATAGAATCAACAAAGGCCATCACATCCAGAATACTCTTGCAAAAAATATCATCATCATCAATATATCTCCTATATATAAGGATGTTGGGAAGAAAGTGAGTTAGGACCTTGTTCTCCAGCTTTTGCACCAACATTTCACAAAGGTCCCTGAAACATTATATCCACACACAAGGTAAAAGGACCCCTTTACCTTGTGTGTGGATATAATGTTTTTTTTCTTTGCTTCTAATATTACCATCTAAGTTAGAAGTTTGATCTAAGTTCATTTTTTTCTTTAAATTTTCAACTCAATTCAGAGGCATTTTTGTTGTAAGCAGTTTCCAACAAACTTTAATAAATTTTTTCTATTTGTGACAATTTCTACGTAATCCAAAGGTAATTTCTAATACATATTTTACACAGCATTGTTAATATTATTATTTTGGAGATTGTAGAACATATTAAATTACTTAAAAAATGAAAAATAATTATAACATTTGATTTCAAGATTTATTTTATATCTTAAAAATAATTAATTATATTCTGGGAAACTGATCACTGTTTTCTTGAAATTCCAGGACAAGCAAAGGACAGGGAAATGAGAAACCATAATGATTGTGTTCATTATTTCTAAACTATTGTAAATAAAATTTCTTTTAAAATAATATATAGTATTTAATAGTTCAATTTTTTAATAAAATATACTTTAAAAACACTCCATTATATTAGGATAGTGTCATTTGTTCTAACACGGTTTGCAGTTTGGTATACTCTACATCACAAAACTCTTCCATCAATAATTATAATTTTAGTAATTAAAAACAATTTTATTTTACACTATTTTACTTATTTTTACATGTTTATTGTCTTAAATAACTATTGTTTTCTTACCATTAAATAAAGAAATGTATAATGATTTATACTTGTATAAATCTTTAATTTTATAACAATTTCTTTTATATTAGTAAATAATCTAATTAATATTTTTATCTTATTTCATTCAGAATCATTGATCAATAGAAATGTTTTTGTAGCACTTTCATTTTATTTGAAAAACATATAGAATTAGTCTAAATCAAGAGTCACCAAACTTTTTTGATCATAGACTCCCTACAAGTTTTCGAAACCTCACATCGACCCCCACTAAAAAGTTTATGTTACAAGCAAAACAAAATACTTACTATTTTAATACATTTCTTTTAATTTTGAATTTTTTTCATTTATTATATATTTGTTAATAATAATTTTTGTAACTGACTATCAGTGAGACAGATAAGCTTGATCCTTAGCTCCCCCTTATCCTTAGCTTAAGCTTGATAATCGACCCCCAATAATGTTATATCGACCCCTGGGGGGGTCGATATAACATTATTGGGGTCGATATCGACCACTTTGGCGACCCCTGGTCTAAATTGTCAAAACCAGAAATTTTTGAAATCAGTCTATCAGTTTTCAATAAAACCAGTTTTTAAATATAAAAAGACAAACTAGTTTCAAAAGTGAATTCAGTAGAATTAATGTTTTATTATTGTATTTTATTAATATTAATAAAATACTACAATAATTATTATTAGCCAAGATTCGTGAATATGCCTATATCATTTTATTCCTGCCAAAAAGAAGTGTTTCTTTGATAATTTGTAAAAGCTAGATTTAATTTATATTTAACAAATAGCAATTGAAAACATTATTGTTTTAAGATTATTTCTCATTGGTTTTAACATTAATTTTCAAATTTAAACCAGAATAATGCATGATATTATTTTTAAAGTCAAGGATAATACCATTCTTCACTTTGTAAAAACACAGTTGCAGTGCACAAATTGTAATGTTATACTGAAATTTTATGGTAGAACACCAGTTATAAGGAATCATGAATCCAAGCATATTTTACTGTCAACTAAAAGTAAAAAAAGGCAAGTAGACAAAATAATACTGTAATAACAATACCATTTTTATTATCTGTTCGAAATCAGTTTTTACAACCAATTTTTGGTTTATGCTAAAACCATGGTTTACTTAAAATTAGTTTTGTTGCCAGTTTAAGCCAAAATGAGGTACAAATTTTAACAGTAAAAAATAATGAATAAATTTGTTCCTGTTTTTGAAAAGAGTGTTTGGAATGACAAAAATAAACATAAATTGAGATTACATTGTATACATATATTTAAATAATAAAAACTGAGCTTAAAAACAGCATAAATCAAATTTATTATATCATATTTTATTAAATGCTCAAGTCTTATCCCTAGCATGTAATATAACTTTACATTATTCTAATAAAATATATAAAAATTCTAATTACAATATTTCCCTTACCTTCTATAGGTTCATCATCTAAATAAGAATCTTTTTCTCCAGATTCCATGCAAACAGTACCATGATCTTCAACAGAGCACTGTCGAGTTTTTGTTTGCACGGATGGATGCCGGCTGAAGGAACTTGTGCTTGGAACAGCTGTATCATGATGATCACGAGGAGAATATTCAGATCCCTGATGCTGTTTTAAACCAAATATTATTTAAAAATTTCAATACTTAGATATATACCATATTTGAATGGAGAAGTAATACATATAGCTTAAGAAGTCAATAAAATTTTGGCTTAGTCTTTCATTATTAATATAGAAATGCATAATCATCATCATTTAAAAAAATTCAGTGAAACTAAGTTAAATTTTAAAGTCAAACACTGCAGATTAACTTTTTCAGTCTAAAAATTTTTCCTAATGTAGGAATTTCATCTTATCTTAAACTTACACAGTTCTAAAAGTTTTTTTGCATAAAAAAAAAATTCAGTTATAATTGTCAGATTACTGTTTGTTTAACTGAAGGAGTGACAGTCATGTGATTTCATTAGAAAAAAAATAATTTGCTTTGCAATCATTATTATAACAACAATAATAATAATAATAATAATAATACATCTCATAAAAGACATCTCATATAAATTATTAATACAAAAATAAAAAATAAACTTAATGCATTTTCCCAAGATATATTAAAATTTATTAAATAATAATAACTTGAAATTAATGCTTGATTAAAATAAATATGTATATATAATAAATACAGCTTGTACTACAGAATTAGGTATAACAATTAAAATAGTTTTTAAAATATTGTTAGTGGTATAACTAATACCACTTTTAACTTACTCGTGATGATCCAGACACAGTTCGAGAAACAGGTGATCGATCAACACTGACAATAGGAGATAACTGACTAGAATCACCAACATCGTCTACTTCTTCAGATCCTTTTTTAGCATCATCCACTTTATATTTCAGGTTGCTCTTAATTGTTTGACTTAATAACTGTAATAAGCAAATTAGTGTAGTTAATGTGTCTTCCCTTATTTCCAATAGTTTCCAAATGGAAACTAGGTTTTAATGGAATCTTCCCTTATTCCAACAATGTCTCAGAAAGATATATACAAATTAATTGTATGTAAGAAATGTTTAGTAATATGTTAATTGTTTTTTTCTTTTGTTAGAATTTTAGAATAAACTATAATTAATGTGGAAAACAACTCCAAGTTCTTTAAAAATAACAAAAAATAAACTGCTTTTCTGGAGTTCACCTTTATTAATAAATTGTTCTCTAGCACTTTTGGACAACCTAGTCCATCACCAGGAGATATACAAATGAACTGCTTTAGTAGCTGGGTCCTAAGTCTGTACAATCACATGTTACATCAACAATTGTATATCAGACTTAGGAGATGGCTACTAAATTAATTCATTTGTAGTTCTACTGACAATGGACTTGGTTGTCTGAAAGTGCTAGAGAATAATTTGTAAATAAAGATGAACTCCAGAAAAGCAGTTTGTTTTTTGTTACAATAAATTATCATTAATCTTTTAATAATTGTATCAGATTAGTTTAGAGTCAAAGTAATTTTGACAGAGCAACCAAAATGATCAAGTTACAAGAAGAATGTCTTACATATATTTGTCGTATATTTTTTAAAATATTTTTGATGCTGTCTGGAACTGTAGTTATTTTGTGCAGAATACAGAAATGTGCATGTTTTAAAACTAATAATCTAAGAAAATAAAAAAAATGCCAAGCAACATAATTGCAAATGATAAAATAATAAGGGAAGATGCAAGAAAGTGAAAATAAAATAACAAAACTGAAAATAATGACAAAATACAACATAATAATTATAAATTTACTCAGATTTATTATGTTATGTCACTCAGAAACACTTGTAAAGTGTGCAAAGTTTATTCAATTTTCATTAATAAGAAAATATTTTTAAATAAATACCAGAGTGAAGAAAGCAGGAAAATAATTAAATTTTGAAATTGACATGACAGTTATCCACAAGAAATTAGGACAGATATGATGACAAAAATCTAATGATAGCCACAAGCAACAAACTGTTAGTTGAGCTGAATCTAGCAAAAGACATGCTTTCAGCAAAAGCTTTTTGAATTTTTACAAAAATAATAGAATAAAATCCAATAATCTGACTTATTATTTATTTAAAATTTATGATTAATATAGTATTATAGCATATAATAGAAATCATGTCTTATTTATTATATTTTTATATTATTTTTTTTATTTAAAAAAATGTTTCTAATATATATATC
>NW_019385101.1:50764-69081 GCF_000671375.1 Centruroides sculpturatus
GAACCACATTTCAAAAGTCGAAATTCAAATATCAATGTGAATCACGTGCATTCCAGTATTCCGTAATGTAATGCTCGTTTTTCTTAAAAAGGTTTTTATGGGTTTTTACGTTAACGAAAAAATAAATAAAGAAAAAATAAAATAGCATATCAGCGGGTATGAGGTTTTAATACCCTATTTACTATACGTATTTATTAATGTGGATCCTCCTTCTGGAGTAGGGCCTGCCATGCTAGGGACAGGGTAATCTCATCCCTCGAGTTAATAGGTGCAGAAGTGTTGTATGCTTTGCAAATTTCCATTTGTTCCAACCACTTGAGGTGGTCCGTAAACGGTGTAGTAATGAGGAGTTTGGCGTTGTCGAAGTTTGCCGAAATCTCCAAGTCTGACGCATACATGGATAACGATGTAGAACCCCTTTTGTGGAGGATGTCCCGTTGGTGTTCAGTCCATCTGACACCAATAGCACGTCTAGTAGTGCTCACAGACCATAGATTTGAGTGGGAACTGGTCTGTGAGCGCTACTAGACGTGCTATTGGTGTCAGATGGACTGAACACCAACGGGACATCCTCCACAAAAGGGGTTCTACATCGTTATCCATGTATGCGTCAGACTTGGAGATTTCGGCAAACTTCGACAACGCCAAACTCCTCATTACTACACCGTTTACGGACCACCTCAAGTGGTTGGAACAAATGGAAATTTGCAAAGCATACAACACTTCTGCACCTATTAACTCGAGGGATGAGATTACCCTGTCCCTAGCATTGCAGGCCCTACTCCAGAAGGAGGATCCACATTAATAAATACGTATAGTAAATAGGGTATTAAAACCTCATACCTGCTGATACGCTATTTTATTTTTTCTTTATTTATTTTTTCGTTAACGTAAAAACCCATAAAAACCTTTTTAAGAAAAACGAGCATTACATTACGGAATACTGGAATGCACGTGATTCACATTGATATTTGAATTTCGACTTTTGAAATGTGGTTCGGAAGAAGTAGTTTTTCGAATATCGCAGTTTTGAAGAAGTTCGTTCTACTGGTCTTCATTCTAACAAATTTTAAAGAAGAATAGTTGCTTGAGAAAGGACCCAGGGAGGGATCTGAAAACGTTTGCATGTAATTTTACTCTTGTTTAATACCAGTTAAAGGGTTTGATGAGGGATTATTTTTGTATTTTAATCCAGTATTTGAAGATTCTTGATTGATTATTTTATTGTTTCTTCTTCTAAATGTAAACAAAAACAAGCTTTTCTAAAAATTCACACAAAGACATTTAGCTCTATTGAAATCTGTTTTGTATGTACGTATATGACCATATTTTCATAAATCCAATTATTACAATTCACATTTTCTTTTGAATTAATAAAGAAAAAATTCCATAAATATATCAAATTTCTAATTTGGAATTTTAAATGTAGTAACAATTTAAAAATAGTACAAAATTTTAAATACTTGTATCTATTATATATATTTCAATTAAGTAGTATTTGGAATTCAAAAAAGAATAAATTACCTGTACTTAATTTTATGTATTGTAACTGTATATTTATTCTGTTTATAACATGACTGAATATTTAACAAAAAAAGTAATATATAAAAAAGAAACAAGAGTCCAATAATATTTGATATATATCTAAGATACTTTTTATTACTACCAACCCCTCCTATTTTTAAAATACTTCTATTCTAAATATTAAATTTGAATTATTTGTACAAACTGGTATACTAATGGACATTCTTTTTTCTTAAATAGGCTAGAACTTTAAAAGTATTCTGAATTTGAAACAAAATCTCTGATGAGTAAAATATGAATTTTACAGGTTTCTCCTAATTATATTTTAAAATTTTCTTTTTATTTATTTTTTCATTTTTTACCAGATTCAGTTCAACACTTATTTATATGCTATCATAAATAAATAGGAAATTGAAAATATTACTGTAATAATAAAAATCCAATTATTGTAATACTTACTGCATTCAATCCACGTTGCTTGACTTCAGCAGTTTCATCATCATCTGGTTCTGCTTTACTTTTACTAGATATATCTAAATCAATTTCTTCATCAGAATAATCTTCAAACATACCATAATCTCCAGATCGAATTGCTGAATAAATTGTATTGCATTCATATTTTAGTATATTCAAATATTTTTATGAGAAATTTATAGTTTTAAAATTTATTTACAAATTTTAAAAAAAATTTCTTTAATTTGTAGATTTTCTTAAATATTTAAGATAATAATTAAACTATTTTTCAATGTTTCTTTTTATTTAAATGAATTGCCACCAAAAAAACAAAAATTAAAGCAACAGCAACAGCAAACATATAAGACAATTTAAAAATATACACAAATACACAATTAAGACAATAACAGCAACAAACAGAAAGACAGTACAGATGAAGTAAGACAAAATTAGACAGAGACAGACAAAAGACAGACAGACAAACATAAAGGAAAATTAAATATTTTAACATAATATAAATTAAGAAATAGGAATGATGAAGTTAGAAAAATTTCAGTGAGAATTAGCCATAGAGTGTGATGGTGGTTAAGAATGGATCCAGCCTTTGTTTTTAGGGGATAACAATTTCAAATAATAGTGATAAAGATGATTTTATAAATCTAAATGATATGTATAAATATTTAACTAGAAAACCAAATTTATTATTTTTTTTAAAATTATAATTATGAATTTAAGAGGGATAAATTATTCTATCTCTAGATCCATTCTTGAATGGTGGCAATGATTTTATTATTCAAACAAACTATAGTCTATTTAATTTAAATGCATGTCTTTAAATCTTGTGTTTCAAAACTTATGTTTTTATTCATTTATTTAAATATATACATATGCACATATACATATATATCTTATATATTAAAAGGTTTTGCTTTATTAATAATTTAAAAAGTTTTACAGACTATAGTTTATTCAGATAGGAAATGTGAAGTTTGAAATAAATTACACGCATGGTGAGACGATGGTGCAGATGATGACATAGAACGACGAGAAAGTATGTGCGATGCAATAGGACAGCATCCTGGCACACCAAGTAGCGGACCGTACCCACGTTGCATTCGAGGGCCGGAACCAGAACCAGATGCCTGTGCAAAACCTTGAGTAGTGCTAAGTAATGCAGGATAAGGAGGGGGAGAAAATACAGGATAAGAATCTTCAGAAGGTGAAGGTCGGCGGCTCCGTTGTGCTGTTGGTGCCAAGCAGTATGCCTGTCCAACTACTGATAATCTAGGTTCCATATAGCTTTCTAAAGATACAGTAAAAGTAGCAGAACCAGGGGAAAGAGCACGTTTTTGAGGAGTAGAAACAAGTTCAGAATTTTCCATATCATCAGGATTGCAAGATTGGGAATTTGTAGCAGTGGAATATGGAGGTGTAGAATATGAAGCATAATCTGCATCTACTCAAGGTTTTAATTGAATAAGAATATGATTGTTAGTAGGGAACATAGAATGTTAGTGATAACAAAAACAAACAAATATTAAACACAACACAATACTACACACACAACAATTATTATGAATGACCTTATTTCAACACAATACTAAAAGTTTTAGATTTAGTTTTATTTCAATTTAATAAGTCACAGGTTTAAATTATTTTTTCACATTTATTAACTTATAAAGCTAATATTTTTCACTTAACAAAATTTCTTATGTTATTGGTGTCAAATATAGTATTGTTATGAATTAAGGTAAAAGATGGTTTATAAATATATATATAATGGTAATTAAAATAGAACAACAACAAAATTCAATTTACAAAAATAATGATTAAGAATTAATATTATAATTACTTTATAATAAAATAAGAATATGCATTATATGCAGTTAGTATATATTATAAGTTATTTAGTTTTTATCAAATCAATTTCTATCAGTTATAATTGTTATTTTAATTCAGTTAGTAATATTTCATTAATTATAAAAATTTTCATAAAAATGCATTTATTCAGTTAATTGTAAACATTTTAAAACAGAACAAGAAATAAAAATTAAGTAAATATTTATCAAGATATCTCATATAAAAGAATATAAATCAGGTAATTAAAACAAATCATTATTATTTCAAAAGAAAATAATTGTATAATTTTATTTAATAATTCAATCCATAGCTTTAAAACATAGTGCATACTGATAAAATTAGTTAGAAACAAGTTAAAGAAATTTATTATAATTTTCAAAAGCTGATATTCATTTAAATGCATTCACTACAAGATACTTAAAAACCAGCAAGAAAAAATATTTCTGTAATATTTTTAAAAATTATTGTTCATCATTACAAAGACAATGTTCTAGAATATTTTATATTTCCACATTTATTATAAATTTGTAAGATGAATGAAATCTACATAATATCTGACAAAAATAAATTTAACATTTTAGCATTAATTTATAAAACTTTTAAATTAATACTATATCTACAAATCCTTTAAGACCAAAATTCACAACTAATGTAATGATCTAACTGTATAAATTACAAGAATAAATTCCAATAATAATTTAATTCTTGAAGAACAGGGATGAATCATAGAAGATATCCTTTTGTTTCCATTTCTATTTTTAAAAATGTATTTTACATTTTTTTAAATAATATTTTTCATGCTTTTTAAATGTAAGTTTTACCATTGTTCAATGGACGACAAGTAGCATAAAATACCAGTCAGTGCCACTATAGCATTATTCATGGGACTGAAAGTATATAAAAGGTGACTGAATTTAATGTATTTATCTTGATTTTTACTAATAAAAATATAATTCCTTAAAGATTTTATTATGCATAACAAGAGATTAAATTTAATCATTTTGTATTGAATATTGAAGTGATAACAATATTCTTTAGGAGTGAATTTCTTAAATGTTATAAATTCTTGTTGTATGTTACAAATCTGGATAATTGACATTAATTTATTATTACTGTTTATTCTTATAATTCATACATTTAAACTGTTATAACATCAATTGTTAATTTTACTGTTTAGTGATTTTTGAAAATAATATTAAAAATTTGTTCATGTCAAATATGCAGATGTCATTCATATGTAATTTACTGCAGAAATATTGTCTCCATGACAATGGATAAATAATCTACATGCTAGAGTTAAAATAATATTTTAGATATATTTTTAAGTATTTTGTATTGAATTTAGAAGACACGAGTTTCTGAATTGTTATAAAATGCATTTAATGTATATTTGCATTAACAGCATTAACTAATTTAGCACATGTTAATTATTCTTCATTAAAACTGATGTACAGTACACCATGAATACAGTACGATGCCAATTTTCACATTGTTTTTATTCTTCTCATTTACCTTTAACTTGCTTGAATGAATCTTTCACTGTAAATTTTCAAAGATGTGCAGTACATAAAATAAAAGATATGGAAAATTTTAAACTGCTTTTAATATTTAAGTTATTAAGTAAATATGTTTTAATTCATACACCTTACTTAATAACTAAAACTGTTACATTGCATATTTGTTGAAAATTTGAAAAACTTGTAATTAAACAATAAACACTTTTGTAAGATTATTACTTAGAGTGAAAGGTGGATGACGTCATTTCATTAACAAATGTGACAAAGGGCCTGGATTCAGTTCTATTCCAATAATTAATAGTAAAAGCAATAAGGCTTTGAATAAAAAAAGCTTGTAACTGCCAAATTTTCATATTATATACCATTAAATACAATTAGCAACAACTGAGTTAAAAAAAAACAAAAACAAAAATGCACCAATACTAATGAGTGTCTAAAGTGCCCATTTTCAAAAACTATAATTTCTCTTATTGAAGTAATAATAGGAAGCATTAGAACAAATATTTATGAGTAAGTTTCACAAAACCTTTCACTCTTTTTTTTCTAGCAGTTTCTTAATCCATAAGAGAACAAACGTTTTTGGTCATTTTAAATGCCTTCTTCAGGTTCTATAACATTGGAACATCAGTTAACAAATATTCGAATGACATCGTTGCTTACAAAAGTTTCTTCTTTCTTGTGACGTCATTGTTTTAAACAAAAGTTTGTAAACAATTTGAAACAACTTTTGTACACAATGACATCATTTGAATATTTGTTAACTGACGTTCCAATGTCATAGAATCTGAAGAACGCCATTTAAAATGGTCGAAAACATTTGTTCTCTTATGGATTAAGAAACTGCTAGAAAAAAGAATGAAAGGTTTAGTGAAACTTATTTTTAAAGAAGTTCTAGCTTTCCATGCATGGAAATATTTATGATAAATCATCATAAAGAAACTCATTTATTTAACACACATAATATTTCATATGTACTGTACTGAAAATAAATTTATTTAGATTTATTTTCTTATTTACAAAATTTTAAAGATGTTATTCTTTGCTATAATATTATGCATTAATTGAAATTATTTGACAAACAATTATTTATTGTGACATCGTCACAATGCTGGCTGTAATTTTTAATCATAATTTTAATTTATTTGATTTAAAATATATGCTCTGCACCTCAAATTAGTATTTTAATATGTTTACCCTGTACATCATACTTTTCCATTGACAATGCAGTTGTGCTGGTCATCTATTAACTGCTTTCAGGGGAAAAGTTTTTAATTGAAATAATATGACTTCTGGTTAGCATTGGCAGTTCATATATAGTTAATTGAGCCCTCCTGCCCCTAAGATTTCCTTATCTGGTCTCGTCATTCATCTATCTAAAGTCCGTTCTCAAGATTAAGGAAAAACAGATGGACAACAGTGGGAATTTATAGGTCTACAATTTTTTAAAATTGCATACCAATAATTTGTAATTTTATGACAGGAAATATTAAATATTTTTTATACTATTTAAATTCTTTTCAAAGAATGTTCAATCATTATTGAAAAGAAAGTATCATTACATTTTTGTGAGCTGCTTTAACTTCATTAACAGTTTCTGATTACTGGATTATTTTTTATAACATAATACTGTAGTATTCAGAATAAAATCACATTTATTCAAGAATATAAAAATTTATTAAATAAATTAGACAAAACGACTAAATTTAGCTAAGACAAACTTTCAGAATATTTAAAAGGAAGTAACTTTTAAGAAGGGTCTGTGAAAATAATGTTTGGTATAGTTAGATATCTTTTCTTATTTAAATAGAGAATATGAAATTAAGATGTAATTTAAGATATGTTTTATAAGAATTTTCCTTGCTATTGTTTGAGATATAATAAACTAATTGAATGGATTAAGAAATGGATTGTCCAATAAAAAGTTAAAGAATGAGCAAAAAGCTTTCAGAAGATTTAGTTTTAAAAAGTGTAAGCTAATTTGAATCTTTCATGAATTTATATATGGTGAATGTTTCTTTAATTTATTTAATAATTTGTTTTGTAATATTTCTCTGAAAATATCATATTTGCAAATGTTAAATATTTTAAGTGTAATTAAATTAGTTTATCATTTTAATTATGAAAAAAGTTTAAAAATTTCAAACAATTAAGAGTTTCATTGCTTTAACATTATACTGCAGCTGTAGGTTCAACTTGTAATGGTATATTAAAACTATTTTTCAAGACTTTTTTAAAGTTCATCTAGGGGGAAATCAACATTATGAAAAATTTAATAGCTTTTTTGTTTTAGATATTTTGTTTTTTTTTAATCAAAACTTGAATTTTACTAATAAAAATATAATTCCTTAAAGATTTTATTATGCATAACAAGAGATTAAATTTAATCATTTTGTATTGAATATTGAAGTGATAACAATATTTTTTAGGAGTGAATTTCTTAAATGTTATAAATTCTTGTTGTATGTTACAAATCTGGATAATTGACATTAATTTATTATTACTGTTTATTCTTATAATTCATACATTTAAACTGTTATAACATCAATTGTTAATTTTACTGTTTAGTGATTTTTGAAAATAATATTAAAAATTTGTTCATGTCAAATATGCAGATGTCATTCATATGTAATTTACTGCAGAAATATTNCTCCTAGAAAGTGAAAATGTAGCAGGTATATTTATTGGAAAAAATGAAAATTTTTTTATCACTTTTAGAGACCTTTGTCAGGTTGTTATACATTTCCATGAATTGAATGTGATTAATCAACAAATTTTTAATAAGGAAATTCTATACAAAATATTATGAAATTCAAATTTATAAAAATTACAAAGTATGTAAAAAAAAACAGTAATAATAAAATCTAACGTACATACTAAGAAGACACTAAGAAAGTTATAGAAATTGAAATCAGGTATCTCAAATAATTATTTCAACTACATTTGAATGTTAGGATAAGTAATTTCTTACATCTAAAAGAATCTATCTTATTTTATCATCCAAATGTGGCCAAAGCAATTATTCGAAATTTAGAGTTATACAGGGTACGGACAAAAACTTTACACCAGGTTAGCAAGTGCATGAGCCTGGTGCAATGTTTTTGTCTATACTTTATATATGGAAGACTACTACATTGAAACAAATACTGTTGTATTAATTCATTCATTTTTCTCAATTTGAATAACAGTTATTCAGAATAAATTCATAGCAATTAATATGTTGAAATATCTGGCCAAAAATTAATAAAAATTTATTACAACAAATAATTAACTTTAAATTATTTAATTCCCACAACATTTCTAATTTTTTAAAAATAATTTTACAACAATTCAACTAGATGAAATGCTATATTTTTCATCTGGTAGTTATTTTTGTACCTGATTTTCCTTTTTCTTTTCTTAGTAATTATTTTTATCACTTTAACATGTATTTTAAAATAATTTTTAATTCAACTGTTACATATAGCATGCTTTGTGTGTGCGTCAAAGCTTTTCAGTTATTTTTATCTACTGATGTTTCTCATACTTATATATAAATTAGCTGTATCCGGCCATGCATTGCTGTGGCTCAAAATATATCTATTATAAATGTATAACACTCCCCATGGGGGAATTTCGAAAAATTTCTTCTTAGTGTATGTACATTCTCTTGACGTACCCTATTAAAACGCAATCAAAAACGCAAAAACTGCATCTAAAATAGTATAATTGAAGCAGAGTTCTTCTTGGTCAGCCTTAATCTTGTCCCTCTCACCTGTGGGGGGGAGGAATTTTAACGTCTATATAATATAAAAACATGCAATGTTGTTTCAAAATTTCAAAACAATTGGTGAAGAACTTTAGGAGATTTAAGATTTTGAAAAAAACGACATTTACATTTTTATTTATATAGATATGAAAAAAAGAATAGTTTTATTTACATTAAAGATAAAAGTTTGATTCTCATAAAGTCAAAAAGTTTTATTTGTATTCATTTTTCATTCAAATATCCATGAAAGCTGCAGTTAATACAGATAACATAACTTATTTATCTTTAAAATAATTTCTCTTACAGTATCATTAAGTATCATTAACATAGTCAATAGAGTTTTGTAAGTGTTATTAATGCCTAGTAATAAATAATAATTTTATGTAACCAATATATTATATCTAATAATATTTAAGACATAACATTAAATTTTATTTGTAGAAAAGGGCTGGCAGAATTACAATTTAATAAAAAGTAAAATACATCTGGATACGAGTCCAATTTTGCTTGCCATGTCCAATCACCAGGAACAACTATTTCCATTGCAGAGACAACCTTTCTTTCGAGGCTATGCCTCTGCACAAACATGTAAAACAGTTTAAAATGTTCACAGGTTTGTGCAGAGGCATAGCCTCTAAAGAAAGGTTGTCTCTGCAATGGAAATAGTTGTTCATGGTGATTGGACATGGCAAGCAAAATTGGACTCGTATCCATATGTATTTTACTTTTTATAAAATTAAATTTTATATTTTTAGCTAGCAATTTATTAAATAGTTAACAAATAGAAAAGTATCAAATGTAAATAATGTTGTAAATTACTAGATTGACTCAGTTTAAGGTAAGCAAAGATTAAGGTAGCTTATAAACAAGTGAAAGTTGAAATATGATACAAACATTAAGAGCTTTTCCTTGCTTAACAACTTTAATTCATTCCTGAAAACCCTGTCACAAAGTGAAAAGTCATTAAATAAATAACCTATTCCATAAATTTCGACAGAAAAATGATAATTTTCATTTTCTTGGTACTTTCACACTAAAAATTCCTGATATAAAAGGTTTTGATATATCTATAGAATTGGAAATATCTCTGGGATAAAAGAATTCAAGACAGTACTTTGCTTTCTCATAGTTTATGTTTATGCATCATCGTTGCTTCTTTTTTACTCTTTCTCTGTGGACACTAAGAAAACTTTTAATTAGGCACATTGTGGATTTTGCTAGGCCCACAACAGGTTGGTTGAATGGTGAAGGATGGAGCTTAACATATCAGAAACAGACTACCCACAAAAAACTCCTAGAGTTTTTTAACCTATCAGATTTGTTTTGGGTTCTCCAAATCAATAGGCCAACACCTTAATTACTCAGCCATTTGGCTGTCTATAAATCATCTTGAAGAGTACCAGAGGATAAGTGACAGCATTTTTGAAACTATAATTAGCAATAAAATTATGAGCAATGCTTTCTTGTCTGCATTGTCCACAAAAACTGGAAAATAATATAATATAATAACAACTCACAGACACTTTCCACACTTATTCCAGCAGGTACATTTATTGGAAAAAATAAACACTTTTTTTTAAATCACTTTTAGAGACCTTTGTCAGGTTATTATAGATTTCCATGAATTGAATGTAATGTGATTAATCAACAAATTTTTAATACGGAACATTCTATACAAAACATTGTAATTCTTATAAATTTGAATTTCATAAAGTATGTAATAAAGAAAAAAAAAAACAGTAATAATAAAATATATTTTGTCACTGTACATTACAACATAACTTTCATTGTATGTACACTTTATGTACACAACTTTCATTAATATGACTGGAGATAGGCTAGATGAAATAAATGTTGTGATATACACATTAATAACTAAACATTTTGGTGATAAAATTTACAACATTGTGCTAAAGTTTGCCTATAGTTGGAAGTAACATATTATTGTTCATTATTCTTATGATAAGATAATGCTTTTTACTATTAATGCAACCTCTTGAGTATGGTTTTGTAATTTTCAATGACTTCTGTTATTCTTAGTTTTTGCATATTGAAGGCGATGTGTAAAGCTTAGTATCCTCCCAACCAGTATGATGGAGTCAGTAAACAAATGGCTGACTCCAACAAATTTGAAACATTGACTCCGACTTGTCTGTTTTTTAAATGTCACACTAAGATTCCTTTTATAAAGAGGATATTACTAGGTAGCTGAAAAATTTTATCTAGAATTTCTCTTAAAAAGTTGTACTAAAATTGATGGTGAAAATCAAAACATAAATATAATAAATTTAACTCAGTAAAACTTTTGAATACAAAAAAACATCTTAATCAGCCAAAAAAAATTTCACTTTTATTAGTTAATTATTAAAAATTAATTTCATTTCATGATAAAAATTAGAAATATGTTAGAAGTCCTTTGTTTTCTATTAAGAAAAGTACTGAAATATAAACAGGTACTTTTCTTCTGTTAACAGAAATCCTGTAGTCTCAGAGTAATTTGATTACCTTAACTTTTTTGTAAGTATTCTCAATTGTATATAATAAGTTTACCAGTTGATAGTAATGTCTCCTAAACAAGGTTAGCAAAGAAAAACTTGGCCAGATCTTCACTGTAAACCTTTATTAGCTTGTTTATTTATTAAAAATGTTAATAAAGTGTTTTTAACTCAATTGTATGAATATATACATTATAATATAATGAATAAAAAAAAAACTACAAAAAGTGTCCGATGCACTATTTAGAAANCGGCACACGTATTTGTAAAATCTAAGTACATAAATAAACATACATCTTAATCAGTCAAACAAATTCCATTTTTATTAGTTAATTATCAAAAATTAAGTTCATCTTAATCAGTCAAACAAATTCCATTTTTATTAGTTAATTATCAAAAATTAAGTTGAATTCAATCATTTTAAAGAAAAAAATTTAAATGCAATAAATGAATAAAAAAACAATTTGATTAATGAATGATGCAATAAATTAGTTTGCAAAATAGTCTCTCTCACTCAGACTACTACAAGAATAGTTAATTTCCAACCGGCCTGATGATTGACTAAACTAAAGTATATTGCAGAATTATAAAATACGAATTTTGGAAAAAATATACCAGTCATCTTGAATCGATGTATATAATTTTTCCCCAAGAAATTAAACCGATGAATAATCTGTAACAATCCTATTAATTACATTTTGCATTTTTCACTTCCTCCTTTAGTTTGTTGCAGTTAAATTCTGATCTTGGTTTTATTTTTTTTATTGTGTTTCTATTTGTCAGGCTCCAGAGATGTAGTGGAACCACACAAAAATGTAAAAGGCAATTTATAAAGCAATTTTATGAAACTATTAATGTTAAAAAATAGAAACTCTATGACCATAAAAGAACATGTTTGAATTGAATGGAAAAAAAAAAAAAAAAAAAAAGAGTATTTCTCATATTTTAACAATAGAATATTGTAAGTCCTAAGATCAACCATCTTTGGTTGGGATCGAAATTCACAGATGATTTTGTCTCATTCATCGATCTAGGTTCCAATCTCATTACATTTGGTAATGTGTGACAACCAATTAGAAAGTGGGGATGAGTAAAAACAACCAATCAAAGTGGTTGATCTGGAACCCAAAAAATGATAAAAATCAGAATTTCAAAGACATGGAGAGCTTCTCTACCTGTCTTTCTATTGTGCAACTTCCTCCTTGGTGGAAATATACTCTGAATCCCCAACTCTGCATTGAACTCATCTCTCGCTATGGATTACCACCCAACAACACTCCAGGGCAGTCAACTTCCAAAAAGAACTCAGGAGAACCTTACCCTCCACAGAAAGGAGAGGATCTAGTAGACTTGATTTCACCCATCCTTTGAAGACTGTTGTAGTTGTATCTTTGTTGTAACAATAAATCAGGACAATTGCTATGTAACTGTGGAATATGTCTCTGTACTATTCACTCCCACATAAGACGCAGAATTACGCCGTCATTCTGACCCTTTAGCGCAGATCAGCATATTGGCTGTTTAAGACCAAATTATATTATAGAAGCAATAATAAATAGTTATAATAGAAAGGCAGTAAAAAGTTTTTTGTCAAAAACAACTGATAACCAAAGATAAAAAATATTGCTTTGAGCAAAAACTATGGTACCCAAAATAAAAGTCAAATTTTTTCTTAGAAGCTTCTTTTTTGTGAAGATAAGAGCTTGGCACATCAAAGCCAACTTTTCATTATTGTCTCTGCACTTTGCATTCTTGCTTAAACAACATAGTGACATGATGGAGCTTTCAAGAACAAATTTCAAAAATATTCTTTGTTTTAAAATTTAATGGTGATTAAGTTTTTATATTGGCTTCTAGTCTGATGACTTATCACACCTTTTTAAATGTTTTCACTTGGACACCAAGAGACTTTTTTTGGCTTTTCTATTTTATTAAATATGCATTTTGGACACTAATGTTTCTCTTCACTTTAAAGCAGTTGCTTTTCAAGTTAAAAGGTCTTTTCCAAATTCACTGAAGACTATACATTAATTATACATTTTTTTTCTTTTTAATACATTTGCCTTTTTATTGAGACAACTTCTAAAAATATATTAGATCTTTGGCTGTTTTAATTTTTTAAAGTGATATTTTTAATTTTAAAAACTCATTTTCTTTTTTTCTCTTTAATAGTTCTCTTTTTTTTTTATACAAGACTAGAATTTCTCATTTTCCCCTTAAAATTATCTAGAGGTCCTGTTGTCTTTTATTAGTAAAGTACAGGTTCCATCTTTACACACATATTCTGAGCTACTATGATGTTTATATGAGCTATTATATACATTCATTGTTTTTCTCATACACTGAAAGCTGGCCAAACGACTGAGCAGTACAGACTGTTGCTGTAAAGGATCAGGATCAATCCCAGTTGAGATTGCTGCAAAAAAGTTTCCACACAGAACCATCTGTGTATTCTCCATCTAACATCCATACTGGACAAGTAGCTAAACAAATTTAAACCCTGAACAGTGATAGTTGGCTCAGGTTTACACTTAGACCAACAGGCTGGCTGGTGCATTTTGCAGCTTTTCTTTGTCAATAATGCTTGAATAGGGGCCACTTTCTGTTAAAACACCATCTGAAAGGAACATTCTCTCAATTACAGATTATGTTGCATGCCAGTATCTAAACCAATGAACTGATATACTAGCACGTTCAAAAAATTATTTGCTTTTTGAGTGATTCATATGCTACTAAATTTTCTTATAATTTTGATTCTCATACCATACGAGCTACTCAAAAATATATTAATATATATAACATAAAGTTTAAGCTATCTTTTTACAAATACAAAGTCAGTCATATTTGTACCGTATTTTGTAATTTTTGTTGGGTAATAGCAAAAACATACCTAGCCTGGCATGCGTTATATAGAGAATACAGTTTTCTAGGCAATGTGAAAATATTTATTTAAATTATAAAAGCTACAGTGGGTGATCAGTTAATGAACATAATCCGTTCCAATATATTGTTTGCTATCCGAACCATAGGTTTTTATGGTAATTTGATTAATTTGTTCTGGAGACTCCCAAAAATAAAAAAATATATATACTTTCTTGCTATGTTTATTTATATGTAATAATAGAAATACAGTAGAACCTCGAAAACTCGGCTCTCGATAACCCGGCATCCCGGATAACTCGGCCACACCCTGGCAGGGCAAAAAAATCCTTAGTTAATTAATTTTCATTATAGACAGCTTTATAAAAGTATAAAAGCTCTCATAAAGTATTTTTCTGTGGTCTGTCTTATCAGGTAAATTACTGTACACAGTGTATTCATTAATTTTCATTTTCATGTAGTAAAGGCTCTATGCCTTCATAAAGGATGTACTTTTCCTTTGTTTAAGGGTATTTGGGCAGTTTATTCTCTGTTGTATTCTCAAGCAAACAATACATACAAGTACAGTACAATATTTTATGAGGAAACACGCATACTTATCCTTTTTTAACCCCATTCCCGATAACCCGGCATTTTCACAAACTCGGCCACCCTTCGGTCCACATTAGGCCGAGTTTTCGAGGTTCTACTGTACATATATACACAGTCTTGCATTTTTATCAGTCATGTTTTTTCCGTTTGTGGGTGTTAAAGAATCTGTCTAATGTCGATTGCTTTTCTCTCTTCTTCAGGATTTTTCAGAAATAATTAATAGCATTGTAATTGTAGAGATCCCAAAGCATATTAACCTCAATCTAGTGTGGATGCCATTTTAAGACCGTCGTTCTGACATCCTCCCACTTCTTCAAAAGATCTTTAATTAATAGCAGATATCGGCATTAATTCTTTTTTCAGAAGAAAACATATCTCGCCAAGTTTCTTGATGTTCTTCATTCAAGAATTCTCGGTGTTCTTCTGTTGTCACATCCATTTCAGGTTCCATTATAAACTCTTCAATGTTCTTTATTTCTCAGATGTGATTTTTGTTAATCCTTTAGCTGCTTGAGTCTTCTTGATTATACAGTACCTTTCTTAGATAAGATTGAACTACAGCCTACTGTAGACCTGTTCAAGCCATACTGCCCAGCAACATCAGATATCAGACATCTTCTGCCCACTCTCTATCTTTGCTATTATACTCTCACCTTTTAAAAATAAAAGCCGATGCAAAACTTAACAAGTGTCAAGCTGACAGTCGTGCTAATACTATAAAAGAATTGTTTCTGTCAGAAAAATAAAAAACTGGAATTACAAGGAAGAGTTTCAAAGTTCGGAGGAATACTATCCGATTAGTATATACCAGGTTAAGCGTCAATGTCAACGTCTCTTGCGCTCCGAAAAGTTTCGAATTGTTGCCTAAAGACATGAGAAGACCAACCAGTATTCATAATTTTACATCGCTTCTTCTTGTGTTTGTTCTGTGAAGTGTTCAATGTCTGAACATAAAAATCTTTCGCAAAAGTGTTCATTATCCGATCACCCACTGTATTTTGTGAAAGTATAAAGCATGTCATGTGCAATATGTATAAAATTTTAGTGTAAAATTTAAATTTAGTGTGAAATTCCCTTTATATGTGAATATCATTTTGATATCTAAATTTATCAAAGTGCCTATTTTCTAAGAAATTTCATTAAATACTAATTTAAAAGTATTTTCCATACTTTACACTTTACCAACAGTAAAATTCGGATTCAGAGTTACCGGAGTTAAAAGACTTATCAATTCTGACTCCACTCTAAAACATATAACTCCGACCCCACAGCACTGCTCCCACACAGGTTGATGCTAAGCTGTTGTTTATCTTAGAAATTCCAAAGTTCCTTTGCATTTTCTTTATCAGAGGACCTATGTTTGTATTTGAGTTCATTAAAGTAAGTTCTTCATTATGGGACTGCAAAAATTCATCATCATAATCTGTGTCAACTTTCTGGAACCATCTTCTCTTGCAAGACCCAAAATCTTTGCTTTCATGTCATGTACTTCATTACATTACATTCTCTAATGTCTGTGATAAATTGAAGGCAGTTTTTTTCCATACAGAATTCATTGTTTGTGGAGTGACTCACTTTTCAAATCATTGCAACTTTTCTCATTTTTTCTTCTTTCTGTATCATTTTCTTCTCTATTTTTTCAACTGACTTTGAGTTCATTGTTAAAACACACTTTAAATTAATTTTATAACAATTTATAATTCACTTTAAAAATTCCTTCATGGTGAAATAAAGCCTAAATATAACACTTTTAAATATTATAATTACACATATGCATAACAGACTGAAGAGCACCTTATTGCCAGTTTTAGAATAAATTAATGAATATTTTCTATTAAAATCTTTTTTGGTTAAATAAAACTTGTTATAGCAATAAAATGGAGTCATGCCTAAAAATTGGTATAATTTTTCAAAAGCTATTATAGCAAAAAATTGTTAAGTAAGCAGTCATAGGTGCATTAAAATATTTTTATAATAATTTTTATTCTTTTTGTGATAACAAATCAAAATTTTTTTATCATCATTTAAAAAATTAATTTCATTTCATGATAAAAATTAGAAATATGTTAGAAGTCCTTTGTTTTCTATTAAGAAAAGTACTGAAATATAAACAGGTACTTTTCTTCTGTTAACAGAAATCCTGTAGTCTCAGAGTAATTTGATTACCTTAACTTTTTTGTAAGTATTCTCAATTGTATATAATAAGTTTACCAGTTGATAGTAATGTCTCCTAAACAAGGTTAGCAAAGAAAAACTTGGCCAGATCTTCACTGTAAACCTTTATTAGCTTGTTTATTTATTAAAAATGTTAATAAAGTGTTTTTAACTCAATTGTATGAATATATACATTATAATATAATGAATAAAAAAAAAACTACAAAAAGTGTCCGATGCACTATTTAGAAACTTCATACGTGTAGTATGAAAGGCTGAATAATATTCCTTTGACTTT
Source organism: Centruroides sculpturatus (assembly GCF_000671375.1). NCBI lineage: Eukaryota > Metazoa > Arthropoda > Arachnida > Scorpiones > Buthidae > Centruroides > Centruroides sculpturatus. The sequence continues at coordinate 68,282 of NW_019385101.1, forward strand.
TTCAACAATAAATAAAATAAGATTTTTAACTACAAAAGAATTATAGGATGTTATCCTATAGTTCTTCCAAAAATAAACAATAAAAAAAAATAACAATTTAAAAAAAAAATCACATTTTTATTTTATTAAAGTATTTCTAAATCATATCATTTTTGATTATGTATGAAAATATTAAATCTAGCATAATAAAAAATAATTTAGAATCCAATATTCATTATGTATATCTTTATAAATAAATCTGGATAAACTTCAAAAGTAATTTTATTTATACAAAACTTTTTACCTTGAAAATGAGTTGGTGGCTCTTCATATTCACCATCTTTTCCTTTCTTCTGATGAGCACGAATACGATCCATTTTGGCTTTGATCTTTTCCATTATTTCTTTTTCAGCCATTCTTTGTTCCTGAACTTCCTTCATTTGAATTTCATGGATTAATTCAGCTCCCCTAAAAAATTCATAATATCAGTTAAAATAAACATAATATATTGTATGTCCTTCAGAACATAGCATAAAGTTGTTATTGAAAACAATTCATACAGGAACACTCCTTTTGATGGAAAAAGTAGATGTTTTTTTTCTATAATTTATAATGGATATGCATTTCAGGCTTTATGCCCCTCTTATTATATTATGTATATCAGTAAAACTTTATAAGAAATTACAGAATGTATTTAATAATTATTTATATTAACATATGCATAACTCACAAAAATTTAAAAAAACCAAAAATTTAATTACCTAAAAATAATTATAGTGACAACTGGAATAACTAATTATTAAAACAATGGGGTAAAATAA